>NW_027551569.1:1428686-1567158 GCF_008692635.1 Crocuta crocuta | reverse complement strand
GGTGTTTGTTACAAGTAATTTATTATAAATATACAAAACCAAAATTTGAGAATGATTTACTTTTTTGGTATTAATCTGAGCATATTCAAGGTTATTTTTAAAAGCTGTCACTTTTACCAAATGTTTTATTAAATAGGAGATAAAAGGCTAAGGATGGCCTGGGCCCAGGGAATAGGGTGAACTTGAACACATCCACTAGAGTGTGTCTGTTAAGTCCTCTGTCTTGGGAGCTCTAGCAGGCTCATAGGTGATGGCCAGTGAAGCTGACTAAAGGTTAAGAAGACCTTGCAAATAGGAAGCTTCTGCAATCCTTGAAGATGAAGTAATACAGAGCTAAGAAAGCCAGAGGCCATCTAGGGGCACGTAGGTGGCTCAATCAGTTAAGCATCTGACTCTTGATTTCAGCTTGGGTCATGCTCTCATGGCTTATAAGATGGAGCCCCGCATCCAGGCTCTGCCCTGCTGGCATGGAACCTGCTTGGAATCTTCTCCCTCCCTCCCTCTCTCTACTTCTCTCCTGTGCTCGCTTGCTCTTTCTCTTCTCTCAGAAAAAAACAAAAAACAAAAAACAAAAAAACAGAGCCATCTAAGTGGAGGAAGGAGTCGATAAGCAAGAAGCAACCAAGGAAAACCATGTAAAGTCACTTGTTGCAGAGGACAAGTAAATGGGAGAAAGTAATCTCTCAAATCATACGTGTAAGGACAGGTTTTAAAGGCTCTCAGGAAATCTTTCAAATTAATAGGAACATTTTCCTGTAGTTTTAAATTAAAATCTCATAGCTATCAGGCAACATAGGATTTATATACAATATGTTGGTAGCCCCTATTTAAAAATATTTTCATTTTAAATTTCATGACATGCATATGTTTATTCTTCACAAACACAGCTGGTATCTAAAGCATTCTGGATCCCAACTTACTCAAATAATAAAGAATAATCGAACTTGAAACACTTAGTCAAGAATTCAAGGATAAATTGAAGTTTTATCACCAAAAGTATACCAATCATCTGAATATCTTTAAAAAAATTTATGTTTTATTTATTTCTGAGAGAGAGAGAGAGACAGCATGAGCAGGGGAGGGTCAGAGAGAGAGGAAGATACAGAATCTGAAATAGGCTCCAGGCTCTGAGCTGGCTGTCAGCACAGAGCCTGACACGGCTCTGACACCCTGACACGGGGCTCGAACCCACGAACCATGAGATCATGACCTGAGCCGAAGTCAGACGCTTAACTGATGAGCCAACCAGGCGCCCCAGCACTCATCTGAATATTGAGTCCATTGTAGGGACAGAGGTAATTTCATTAAGTCTACTACCCGTAAAGCATCAGGTCAGTCAGAATCTTTGTGTTTGCACTTCTATCTCCTTATGTCAAACTGCTGAGGTTCCTCAGGAAACTAACAATAGAACTCCCCTATGACCCAGCAATAGCACTGCTAGGAATTTACCCAAGGGATACAGAAATGCTGATGCATAGGAGCACATGTACCCCAATGTTCATAGCAGCACTCTCAACAATAGCTAAAACATGGAAAGAGCCTAAGTGTCCATCCACGGACGAATGGATCAAGAAGATGTGGTTTATCTATACCATGGAATACTACATGGCAATGAGAAACAATGAAATCTGGCCATGTGTAGCAACATGGATGGACCTTGAGGGTGTTATGCTGAGCGAAATAAGTCAGGCAGAGAAGGACAAATATCATATGTTTGCACGTATAGGAGGATTAGGAGGAACTTGACGGAGGAACAAGGGGGAGAAGAAGGGCGGAAATGGTGGGGGAAAGGGAGAGAGGCAAACCATGAGAGACTCTTGAATGCTGACAAAAACTGAGGACTGATGGATGTGGGGGGGAGGGGGGATGGGCATGGAGGAGGACACTTGTGGGGATGAGCACTGAGTGTTATGTGGAAACTAATTTGACAATAAACTATTAAAAAAATAATAATAATAATAAAATGTATAAAAAATTAAAAAAAAAAAAAAAAAACTGGTTCAGCCAAGTTCTTTCCCATTTTGACCCTTCACAAACACTGTTCCCTCTGCTGGGACAACACTGCCTTTCTGGCTAACGTCTACTCAGACTTAGGACCCCCATGTGTCATTTTCTAAGGAATCTTGGTCCTAAACATTCCCCGCACCCCCTACCCCATAAAGTCAGATACCTCATATGGTAATATACCACAGCCCCTATTCTTCTAGCTGAGGCTAACATCTCTGTTAGGCACAGCGGGCCCTGTGTTTCAAGCCAATAAAAATGATTCATTTTAATTTATTTATAAAACTAGAAGAAAAAATGAATAACAAATACATAAAAATGACTCCATCCTGGATTCTACTCATCTTCATACCACCAGAGCCAAAATTTAATTATTTCATAGAGGAAGGGGCCTGCAGGGCAGTGTCTCAGGAAGACAAGTCATAACACATCCCTAGTTGTTTTCCAGAATTTCGACAAAGAAATGAAGCCCTAAATGTTTTTGTTTTTTCAAAGCTAAATGATAATACCTACTTGAGGATTAATAAAATAATAAATTGCTTACAGCACTTAGTACATGACACAAAGCAATAAATGTTAGCTCTTATTACTACCTAAACAATAACCGGAAATACTACTTGTTACATTGCTTGTAGGAAGGTGAATATAATATATTCCTCTTGGTTTTAGTTTCCAGAATAAGGCTGTTTCTTACGGAAGTTTCTGTGCCCCCTTTCACTAAGATAAGAACCACGTGACCCAATAGTATACCACTTAAATGTCAGAAAACTCAGAACTAAATTAAGTGATAAACCACAATAACTTCCTCTAACTGCTGGGGACACATTTCTCTGCTCCCTATTTTTGACTTGTGGTTTTAATTTTCTTTATGTACATTTTAATACTATGGAAAGCGGAAGAATAACAAAACGTGAAGGTGGGAAGGACTCAAAATGAACAAAGGCCTTCCAGCAGCCTAAGCCAAGAAGTACTATCTACATTTCAGGTTCATTCATGACCCAGTGTAATTTCTTTGAATTTTCCTGCTATACTTAAATGAAGAGTACCAAATATAAACACACAGTATAAAGAAATTATATTCATTTTGAAAATACCACATTTCACACATTTTAAGAACTGCCTGAATACATTTCAAAGTTAATTTTAGTAGACTGAAAGTAATATACGTATATTCCTAACTTTCTGACAAACGTCCACAGATGGACACATGTACTCAAAGAGCTTCAAGAAGGCTAGAGAACTGCTCCATATGCAGTGAATCAAGTGTCAGGAAAACTCTCACGAAGCTCTAAGTTCACGATTTTATTGGTGTATTTTTTACCATGAATCCTATAATGAATTACCATAAACTTAGTGCCTTAATATAATGCAAATTTGTTATGTTACAATTCTGTAGAAGTCTGATATGGGTCACACTGGGCTAAATTATGTCAGCAAAGTGCATTCCTTTATAGAGGCTCCAAGGAAGATTCAATTTCCTTGCGTTTCCCAGCTTCTTTCGGCCTACCTGTACTCCTTGCTTTATGGCCCTCCTCCTTCATTTTCAAGGCCATTAACAGTAAATTGAGTCTTTCTAATATCGAATCACTCTGACTTCCTCTTCTATTTCCTCTTTCAAGAACTCTAATGATTACATAGGTCCAAACAGATAATCCAGGATAATCTCCCTTCTCAGAACATTTATTTAATCACACCTACAAATTCTCTTTTGCCATGTAATGTAACATATTGCATTCATCCTGGGAATTAGGATGTGGACATCTTTGAGGGAGGTAGGCTTTTATTATTCTGCCTACCACAATTGATAACTGTTATGTATGCAACAAAATAGATAAGATGTAACACTTAAAAGATATAATGCTTAAAAGAACTCCAACACAGCAAGGATATGCTTTGAATTTAATAAAGCTATTTACTGACCTAAGAACTCATTCAAATCTATTTTAGCACATGTACCTCTATCTTATTCTTCTCCCTGAATATGCTCATGATTCAACCTCAAGTATACCAGCTTTGTTGTACTATGAAACAGCAGAAACTAATGTAATCTACCAGAGGATGAAACAAGAAAATCTAAGAATTCATTAATGTCATATATTTAACATTGCTGGATTTTCCAGAATATAGTTCAGCGCTCTTTCTCTCTCTCTCTCTCTAACACACACACACACACACACGCTTTCTCTCTCTCTCTCTCTTTCTATCTCTCTCTCACACACACACTCCTCCAATAATTTAGAAGATAAAAAAATCTAAACTCTAAATATCTGAACTCTCCATCCAGTCAATACTTCATTATTACCAACTAAGCATATTACTAGAGATACTGAAGATGTTGGTCTCTAAAATTAAGTTTATCCAATAGAAATAGTATAAACATTAGGTTCATTACACAGAGGGATGGGTAAGAGATACTTATAGCTAACTAAAGAATAGTTAACCATACTTTCTATTACCAACAGTGTCAATGTTGATTTCATATTCAATTGAAGTTAACACCTACACAAATGTGTGTATCAGGAGCTCCAGGCATAGCCTTAACTTGTTTAATTCTGGTCCTAGGAACACTCAACCAATGGTGTTCAATTTCAATCTCTGATGACCTGGCTGGAATTAGATTATAACATAAAACATATAGGAAATAAAATTATTTTAAAAAGAAATAAAAGTATTACAATGAAACATATATAAGCAAAAACACAGATGAAGGTTAAAACCAAATCTAGGGGCACCTGGGTGGCTCAGATGGTTAAGTGTCTGACTCTCAGTTTCAGCTCAGGCCACGATCTCAAGGTTTATGAGATTGAACCCTGCATTGGTCTCTGTGCTGAAGTGTGGGGCCTGCTTAGGATTCTCTCTCTCTCTGACCCTCCAGTGTGTACTCACTGGCTCGCTTGCTCTCTCTCTCTCAAAAAAAAAAATAAATAAATAAACATTAAAAAATAATAAATGAAAAAATTCTAGTTTGACTCATATTGTGAACATAATTTTATAAAAATACTATTTCTCAATTCATTTTTGAAAATAATTATGAAGAAATCCTGAAAATAAGAGGACATAATTTCATATCAAACAAAATAGTTTAATGAATTTAAATAATTTCCTCAATCTATCAATCAAAATAGTATTTCATTATCTCTAATGATCAACATCTCTCAACTTCTGAACAAACTGGTGACAATGTAAAATAAAGTCCTACACAGACTTCTTCTAATTGATGAAAATCCAAATAAATAAATTGTATTACACTTAGAGTTCATCCCCTAAATTAATTCAGAATGTTTAATTACACTCCAATATGCAATAAGGAACTGGTTCTCCTTATTGTTAGACTGAGACAACAATGACTAGTATTGACATCAGCGGCATGATGCTCAAATATCCTTTTAATGAGACAAAAAACTGCTTGAAGTGATGTGGGAATAGGTAATAGATGAATGGGTGAATGGTGGGAAAGCTAAACCAATAAATAAAATATGCGATGCACAGAACACGAACCTGCAACCCCATGTGTAGCCAAGGAAAGATCTCAGGAAAGATGCCTTCAGACTGCAAGGCCCTCCCTTATTCTATTCACAAATGAATTCTAAGAAATTGTCTTCTGTTCAGCCATATGGCTGCAGAACTGGTACAGAGATTCAGACAAAGAACAAAGTAAAACAGAAAAATCAGCTCAAAGGAGTTTCTCAGAACTCCAAGAACAGTGGAACCAAAGGAAAAGCCCTTTAAAAGTTGAGAGCACCTCTCGTAGAGAGAAATTAGGTAAATGAGAACCTATGAAAATGCAGTGTTTTTAGAATCAATACCTTGAGCAACACAGCAATTTTAAAGCCCTGGAAAAAAAAAAAACCTGAGTCATATCTCCATTACAGAGTAGAAATACTCATCTTCAGAGCTATTCTATAAAGCTAGAATAATGAGTGTAGAGTACACAGCTTCATCACTAAGCTGGCTCTATGCCTTGGATATCTATCACATGACAAGTGTCAACCTTTGGAAGCAGCTTGCAAAAAAATGTGGTTATGACAAACACTCTACAATCTGGCTCAAACATCACAAAGCTTCTACACTAAAACAGGTGTCTCAAGACTTAATTGGCAAATCCAATAGCCATCTCTCAGTCCTTCTACCCATTTCTCCAAGCAGGTATTGACCATATAAAAGGCAAAGATCATTGAACTCCAATCACAGATGTTGGGAAACAATAAAAGTAAGGAAATTACTGCAAAAATTATTGTGATACGGTGAAACTGCCAAAAAGTAGTAGTGTATTCAAGAACTAAAAAAAGAGGGAAGGAAAGTCTAAATTCTATTCCTTGTTCTTTCCTTTTTCCACTGTGACTTTTGACCCCATCCACCCTCATACTATGTGGGATCCTGCCATACAAGTAATCTTTCTTGTTCAACCTCTCCCATTCCTGGACCCTTCTACTCAACATTTATAACCATGCTCAAGCTTGTCTATCATGAGTAGCAAATAGAAAATATTAATCTAGAAGTTATATTCATCTTAATAAGGTTTGAAACTATTTTAGATGGATACATTTAATACTGTTTATTTTATTGGTATTCGGCGATTTTTAAATTTTTTCAGATATTATACTAGAGAGCTAACTGAAATCATAGTACAAAATGGGGCTAGAATTACTGCTAACAATGTTATAGCATCCTGGAGTGAATCAGGAAAATACTGTCACAAAATGAATAAAAACATAAACGGTTTAAATACTTCTACTGTAAAATGTAATACATAACTGAAATACTAGGAAAGACAAATATTGTTACCTAATCCCAGAGGGCCATAAACAAAATGTAAACCACTCACATTAAGTTAGTTAACTTCTGCCAAATATTTGATGATTTGCCTTTTGGTTATGCAGAGCTTATTTTTGTTACATAGAGTACAGTGTGAGTTTTGTTTTCTTTTGTTCATTTGTGTGTGTGTGTGTGTGTGTGTGTGTGTGTGTGTGTATTGTCTTTTGTTTTTTGATGTATCTTTTCTCCCCTACCTACTTCTTGGCTAAGGCATAGATGCTACATAAAAACAAACAATCTGAGGAATTAGTCTTTGACTGCAAAAAAATCTTACTTCCTGAAGTGGCTGGGGGACTATTTCCCTTCTTCCACATCCTACTAGTATTTTCCCTTTTATTCAGAAAAGGTAACTCCCTAACAAAGAGGCCCTGACAATGGCTTATATCATCCTTGTATGCACATTCCCAATAAGTGGTATGTGTGACAGGAAGAGACAGATTAAGGGAGCCTGAACCCACAGTACATGTTGTGGAGAATTACTATCTTTCCATGCACTCTATCTATCATAATATTAGGGTAGTACTGCTTGGTGAATATCCCAGCTAATCCAACGAAGCCCAATGAGTATAACACATACCCAACAGTAGAACCTGGATAAGAAGATCAAATTTCATCTTTAAGGGAAAGGAATTTCAGAGGCTATGTCAATTTCTAATTACTCCAGGAAGAAATATTATGCATAAAGCAGCACTTTCAACAATAGCCAAATCATTGAAAGAACCTAAGTGTCCATCAGCGGATGAGTGGATCAAGAAGATGTGGTTTATCTACACAATGGAATACTACATGGCAATGAGAAAGAATGAAATCTGGCCATTTGTAGAAACGTGGATGGAACCTGAGGGTGTTATGCTGAGCGAAATAAGTCAGGCAGAGAAGGGCAGATACCATATGCTTCCACTTATAGGAAGATTAGGAGAAACTTAACGGAGGACCATGGGGGAGGAGAAGGGGAAAAATAGTTGGGGAGAGGGAGGGAGGCAAAACATGAGAGACTCTTGAAAGGTGAGAACAAACTAAGGGCTAATGGCGGGGGCGGGGAGAAGGAGGGAGGTAATGGGCATGGAGGAGGGCACTTGTTGGGGTAAGCACTGGGTACTATATGGAATCCAACTTGACAATAAACTATGAAAGGAAAAAAAAGAAATATTATGCATAATAGTCAAAGCCACAACCAAAGACTCCCTGGAAAGTAAGGTAGTGCCTTGTTGAACGAAAAAGGTCCCTTGCTGAACTAAAACTTCATAATTTCAGTTTAAGGGAAAATATGTTAAGACAATTGTCTTGCTGTATTTGTTCATCATCATTAGCATTTCATATAGCAAGAATGAAAAGAAATCATCCTATACAACATCCCCCCCCCGAAGATCTTTGAAAAAAGGAATCTTTCCAACTTCCATGTAAATGTTAGTTTATAGTAAACTTCATAGTTTTAAAGTATTTTTATAGAGAAATACTGGCACAACAGGAGCAGCAGTGTATCAGGACATTAAGAAGGTGGAGAGCAAGTAGGTTTATCAAGAAAATATTTAAAATGACTACTTACACAAGTTAAAATATCATACCTAATGACTCCCAGCTGCAGTTTACACATCTTTACTCTTGTCTTTGTTACCATTCATAACAAAGAAGAATTTCTAAGTCAATAATTACTAACTTCTAAGAGGGCCATGACATTAATTTCTCAGTAGAGTTCCTCTCCTTTTTAAACACTCGAGCCAAAACCCTACAGGCCTAGAATAGCCCAGGAAGCAGAGACAAATCTGGCAGCACTCACTGATAAACTCCTTGCACACTGGCTTCAGTTAACATGTCATGTGTCAGTTAATATGATATTAAATCAAACTAAAAATATTAATGCAGAGAATGGCAATTCAAATGAACAGAAAGTTTCTCTGTCATGTTTCACTTATAAATAGGTTAACCATATCTGTTCTATGTAACAGATAGACGGTGAAAGGAATCAAATATAAATTTCTACACAATTCATTTTGGTATTTCAGAAATACCTTAATTTAATCGCAAGTCTTGCTGCCCTTCACATCTCCTATGTATATAACATTGTAAACAAATGCTAAAGTCTGCAAGAAGAGATCACTATGCAGATAAATCCTGCACAGAATCTTTCTTCCTCCTCTCTTATAGGAATCCTGCTACATTCTAAGGTCTAAATCAAAGGACATGTCCTACAAAAAACTTCCTTATATGGGCATCTGCCCAAGTAATCAATACTTCTGTTTTCACCAGAACATGTTGCTTATATTTCTAGTAACATATTTATTTCACCTTACCCCTTAATAAATATGTTTTTAAATCCCCAACTGTAACAGCCTTTGCTTAGTCTTCATTACTCATTAGGTCTGCACTATTTCTGAGTCACCAGACAGAACCTAATACATTTTACATACGTAAGGCAAGAGATTACCACACTATTTCTCTTTTAACAAAAGTGTGGTTCTTCACAAAAGTTTTTTTTCATTTCTAGCTTTAAGGAATAAGTAAAGAATAGAATTCCTCTTTCTCTGCCACCATATCAGCCAGCACCTGTTTCCCAACTTTCTTATTTCTCCCAATGGCAAAACTATTGAGACCTTAGAATCTCCTCTATGTTTTCTATCACCTGCACTGCCTAATCTTGCACTAATTCCTTCATAATATCTTTTCCATTTGTTGCCACTACCAACATCCTTCTTCTTTTGCTTTTATTGAGACTATTTTACAATAGGCTCATTATTAGACACATTCACACAATCAATACAAAATAGGATCAAATAACAGTCTCAAAAACTATATGAAACAAAAGAAGTGACACACTTACACACAAAGTAATACCTGGATATTTTGACAATCCTCTGTAAGGTACTGATAGAAGGAGAAAAAATCAGTAGGGATACAGATATCACCAGGGATAGAGAACCTTATGAAACAATTTGGCATAACTGATATTTATAAAATATTTCAGAATAAATGCAGAACACAACTTGTTTTAAAGTGCACATAGAAAATCCATTAAAGCCACATTTGGGGCCATAAAACAAGTCCTGGTAAAGGTCAAAGGATCAAAATTATGGAAACTATATTCTATAACCACAAGGGTACCAAGTTAGAAACTGATAATAGAATAGGAAGAAAACTCACCACATAACTGGAAATTAAGTAGGATACTTCTAAAAATAACCCATAGGTCAAAGAAGAAATCCCTAGGGAAATATTTTCTAATTCAAACTAAATAATAATGAAAACACAACATTGCAAAATTTGTGGAATACATTTAAAGTGTTGCTAAGATGGAAATCTATAACTTTAATAACAATATTAATAAATAAAGGTATTAAAATAAGTGTCTGACTTAAGAATCCAGAAAAGAAAACAAATGATACACAAAGTAAAAGAAAGAAAGTAAAAATAAAATTTGGGATCAATAAAACATTAAAAAGACAAATAGAAAAAAATTATTTCAAAGGTTGTTTCTTTGAAAATATTAATAAAATTAATAACACCCTCAGCAAGTCTAATAAAGAACAAAAAAGAGGAAATGACCAATATCAGGAATATAAGAGGAACCACCAGTACAGACCTTACAGAAATTAAAAGAATTAAAAAGGGGATATCATGAAAAATTTTAAGCCAATAAATTTGACAACTTATGAAATGAACAAATACTTTGAAAGGCACACATTAATAAAACTAACTCAAGAAGGAAAAATTCTGAATAGCCATAAAGCTATTGAAGAATTTGAGTTTGGGGGTGCCTAGGTGGCTCAGTCAGTTGAGCGTCTGACTCTTGATATGAGCTCAGGTCGTGATCTCATGGTTGTGAGATCAAGCCCCATCGGGATCCCACAATGAGCGTGGAGCCTGCTTGGGATATTCATTCATTCATTCTCTCTCTCTCTCTCTCTCTCTCTCTCTCCCTCTCTCCCCCCTCCCCCTGCTTATACTTTCTGTCTCTCTCCCTCTCAAAATAAAAATTAAACTTAAAAAGAATTTGAGTTTGAAATTTAAAACTTTCCCCAGACAAAAACTACAGGCCTAGGAGGCTTCTTTAATGAATTCTATCATACATTTAAAAAGAAATAATACACACTTCATACAAAAAAATAAAGGCAAAACAAAACTCATTTTAAGAGGTTGCTGTTATATTAACATTCAAATCAGATAAAGACATTAGAAGAAGCTACAGAAAAATATTCTTCATAAACATAGATGCAAAAAATATTAACTATTAATAAATCAAATCCCGCTATATGTAAATGGGAAAATACAGTTTGATAGAGTTGATCCCAGAAATATAAGGTTAGATTAGTATGTACTGGAAGTTCCATCCAGTTGATTAAGGGGAAAAAAAAAAAACAGAAGCAGGAGAAGCAAAATTATGCTTATTTGCGGATGACATGATCATGTACAAAGAAAACCGTAAGTACTAAGAAATCAGAAACAACAATAACAACAAAGAGCTAACAAAAAAGCTACTACAACTAATGAATGAGTTTAACACGGTTGCAGAATACAAAGTTAATACATACAAAAAATATCAATTGTACTTCTATCTACTAGAAAAGAATGCTGGAAACGACATTTAATATAGCATCATAGAGAAAAAGCAGGAATAAATCTAAAGAAGATGCCTAGACCTGTTAGCTGAAAAGTACAAAACATCCATGAGAAAAGGTAAAAACCTAAATAAATGTATTAGATACACAATGCGCATGGATTGGACGACTCAGTATCAAGACGTCCATTCTTAAATGTGTACATTCAACTCAGTCCTATTAAAATACTAGTAGATTCTCTTTAAAAAACTGACAAGCTAATTCTAAGGTGCATAAAGGAATTCAAGTGCTCTATAGATATAAAACAAGCGATCCATTTTTATTAAATTTGAAAAGTAGAAATAGAACAATCACCTTGAGAGGTTACAAACTTTACAACTTATCTTCTGAAGCTTTTATGGAAAAGCTGGTTATTTGAAAATAATTACTTAAGTGCACAAATATTTGTTTCTTTCCCCTTGGATTTATCCTGTCAACAGTTACAGTTATTTATAATATACTATTGCATTAATCCTCATACAAAAAAACGTTTTACTGGGTGACAATATTGATAATATTTACTAAAAAACCAGGTTGCAATCTAGTGTTAGTGAGTAGTCTATAACATGTTTGGAGATCCTACAATGTTTTAGCTATAAATTCCAAACTTAGATTCTGTTGTACTGTCTATATGTGTGCGTGCGTGTGCGTATATAGAGGCATCCTCTGACTTTCACTACTAGCACAGTTTGCATCTTCCACATTCACTAGAGCAGGAGTTCACAAGGGATGGTTCGGGAACTATTCAAGACCCCTAATTAATAATACAAAGATATTAGTTGCCTTTTTAAGAATATAAAGTGGTCCTGATACAAAAAAAAAAAATTGAGAATCACTGCAGTATAGCGATAAACAATTTCTAACTGGTACATGTAGAAAGAATAATCCTGATAACTGAGGCAGCACCTGGGTGGCTCAGTCAGTTAAGTGTCCAATTGTTGATTCTGACTCCGGTCATGATCTTAGTTTGTGAGTTTGAGCCCCAAGTCAGGCTCCCTGCTGACAATGTGGAGCCTTCCTGGGATTCTTGATCCCTCCTTCTCCCTGCACCCCCTCCCAGCTGTCTCATTCCCTCAAAAATAAGTAAACTTAAAAAAAAAAAAAGAATCTTGATAACTAAAATGAAAACCCAAAAAAAATTTTAGAGGATTATCATATGTTAAAGTTTTGTTTTTCTTAGTAGGACACCATATTAATTCTCTTTCTTAATTAATAAAGTTTACCAATAAAGAAAAGACCTAAGCCTGACACATGATACACACAGGATTCCATACGATGCTATTTTCCTTCCTCTCATCATGATGCATCCCTACTAGAACCAAACAGAAAAGCAGTTTTCCAAAGTTCCTGTCTAACTTTTAAAGTATTGCCTCAAACTCTCCTTCCCTTACTCTATTATGTTCAACATGGTCCCTATAACCTTCTAATATATTAAACAATTTACCTACTTACTACATTTGTTTTCTGTCACTCCACTCATTACAATGTAAGCGAAACAGGAGGGCTTTTTTCCCCTTTATTCACTGATGTATCCTCAGCACCTATAATAGTGCCCAGGACAGAACTGGCACAGAGTAAATATTTAGTGAATAAATTAATGAATATTTTACTGGAGTAAAATATAAACTTCAGCATTTTATCAGGGAAGAACACACATCTTACCAAATGAACACCTGGTACAGGGCTATGTACACAGGAGAGATGCACTAGCTGAAGGAAAAACTTTCAGGGTGAACAGTTTCCTCTTCTGAATCCAGAAATGAAGAAAGACAGGGAGACAAGAGCCAAGGAAAGAGGGATTTGGAAATATTCCAAAGTAGAGACAAGAGAAAAAGGGTTTTTTTTTTTTTTTTATCCCTCTCAACCCTAGGTTTCCACGAATGTAAATGAAGAAAAATAAGAGTAAGAACAGCCAACACACCTCTCTTCTCTTGTTGTATTTCGCCCAGAAGCTGCTCTTGCCTTTCTATCTGTTCGAAGAGACACTGGAGCTCAGATTCCTTGTTTTCGGTCATACTCCTCAGCTGCTGTCTGCAGAGCATCAGCTCGTGCCGCAGACTCCTCTCTCTGTTTTCTCGCTCTTTCAGTTCCTCACAGAGCCACTGGAGCTTAGTCTACAAAAATGACACGAATATCTAATTTTTCAAAAAAATCTAGAAAACAGTAGCATTTCAAAACACGAAGGGTAAGTCATGATAATGTGAACAAACACAGACAATAACAAATGTAAGCAAAATTTTAAAATATCCATAATGTTTTAATTTGCAGAATGACTTCAAATTTGGTGTGAAAATTAAGCCAAATTTTCTTGGATTTTTATAAAATATCTGATATCCTCTATCACCTTTGGAAAGGCAATATTACAGAGAAGTCTGGCCTACTGAATTCCCAATCATAACACAATTAGATCCCTGATGTGATAGATAAGGCAGTCTAGTACACTTTAAAGCATTTTAAAGTCATACCCCACAATAGAACTAGAGACTTGTTACAGAATGTAGTTTAACTCAGAGATTAAAAAAAAAAAAACAAAAACAAAAAAGATAAAATTCATAGTTTTGGTTCTAAAAAATGCATATCCCCAAGGGTCCAGCTAATTAGGAAAAGATATTCTATATCACATGAAGGAGATAAAGTTAGTATTTGCCCACATTTAAAAGACTAGGGAATTTAACTGAAGCAACTCTCATTTTCTCAGACTCTAACCACACCATCTTTATTAGTTAGATATTTAAATCAGGGATGAGTACAAAAAAAAAATTCTTTCACCTTCGCTAGGACAGGATTTCAGTCAGGTCTCAGGACCTTCCCAAGTGAACCTATCCTTCAAGTTCCAGTTGATTTCAAGTAAAAACAGTCTTCACTTCAGTAAAAAGCAAAATAAGGAAAGAATGGACCAAATAGGAAAGTTAGGTTGAGCTGAGGGAGCATTTCCGTGAATAGCATTCATCAGTAAGCAAGAAAGTTCTAGGCATCCAGAAATCTAGGAGGCTCTCAGGATATTTCACAGTGTATTAAAAGGAGCTGTGGTAGGATAGTTTAGCCTATGATTAAGTGAGATTGGGATATGGGCAGCTAGACTGGGGATCCCCACATGGATCAGCTTTCAAATACCCCCATCACAGAAAAAGATGCCCTCTCTCTCCAGTTAGAAGGTCTGTCTAGCAGACGGTATCTCTATGACATAAAACAAAAATCATCACTAGTCAAATTATGGAAAAATTATACAATAGTATTGTAAGGCGACCAATGTACAGTATGTGAACGGATTAAAGGAAGGGAGATCGTGCCTGTAAAGGCAAAAGCTAGATCACATTTATTATAAATGCTCATCAAAAACAAAGTGGGGGACTTCATGGAAGTTTGCCTTCCAGAAGGATGGCACGAGTTCTGCGATGCTGCTCTCTAATGAAAATGTTAGGTAGAGGCTGCCCTGCAGGCAGAAGCCCCCACTCCACATTCCAGGAGGGCACTGCCGAGAAGACGGGGCTCGCTCTTCTCCCAGTTCACAGTCAAGTTATTTGGTATTATGGCACAATAAGAAAGACATTTGGTCTCTGTCCCTAATTCTTGGCACAGAGGTCCTGAAAGCCCCGGAACTTCCAGAGTGAGAAGAATGTCCTTTGTTATTCATAACAAGCTCTGAGATCACACCCAAGCTCATGCCAATGAAGTGGTTTAGGGTGGGGAGTTGGACACTTAACCAACTGAGCCACCCAGGCGCCCCCAAAACCTCCTGAACAATGAGATTGGATTAGCTTCCAGACTGGTGAACATAGCCACATGCCAGGAGCATGAGACATCCCCAAACTCTATGGGGACTCTTGGCACCTTGCCCTATATCACCTCTTCATTTGGCTGCTTATCTGTATCCTTTGTACATAAACTGGTAATAGTAAGTAAAGTATTTCCCTTAGGTCTGTGGGTCATTACAGCAAATTACTGAAACCGAGGAGAGAGCTGTGGGAACCCCCAGTTTGTAGCCAGGTCAGAGGGAAGTGTAGGTAACCTGGGGACCCAGTACTTGTGACTGGCAACTGAACTGGGTGGAGCTGGCACTGAGCCCTTAACCTGTGGTATTTGCACTAACTCTGGGTAGTTTGTGTTAACGGTGAATTAAATTGCAGGACACCCCACTGGTATCTGCAGAGAACTGGAGAATTACCTCATTTGGAAAACTCACACATCTGGAATCAAAAGTGATGCGAGCAGAAACAGATCATTAATAATAGGCATGGCACTGGAAGGTCAGACAGCTAGGATTTTTCATCGTCATAGCTCTGATTTAAGTAGGCTAAACTGCAGGCAAGTGCAGCAGAGAACCTAGGGATTCCTTCCATTACCAACCCCTCACTGACAGCATGGCCACTCTATGTCAGACACAACAGCCTGAGAATACTGCCGTTTCCAGAAACTCTGAGAAGGAGGGATGAAAGCCACATGATCATATCAAGATTCAGAAAAAGTGTACAATGAAATTCAACACCTATTTCCAATAAAGGTACTCAAAGAAGGGAATGGAAGGGAAATTTCTCAACCTGATAAAACACTTTTATGAAAAACCCATAACTATGATCATACTTAATGGTTAAAGACTGAATGTTTTATCCCTAAAATCATAAAGAAGAAAATAAAGTCTGCCCTCACCACTTTTGCCTAACATTGTATTAGGAGGTCATAGCATGGCAATTATGCAGGAAAATCTAATTATACACAAATCACTTGTACATCAATACACTCGAATCATCAATCCAAAACTACGTTAAAAAGACCATCATGTTTACAATAGCATCAAAAGAATACTTAATAACATACTTTTAGACAGTGCAAAATGTATACTCTAAAATTATAAAAACACTGTTGAAAAAATTAAAGAAGGCCTAAATAAACAAGAAGATATTCCATGTACAAACATCATTAAACTTAATATCATTAAGGTATTAAGAGAAATACTCCCTAAACTGATCTACAGACTTAATACAATGCCTATCAAAATCCCAGGTGACATCTTTGGAGAAACTGACAACTTGATCTTAAATTTCATATGGATATTCAAGGGAGCTAAAATTAAGCCAAAAAACAGGTGTTGAAAAAGAAGAACAAAATTGGAGGAGTCACACATAACTGATTTTAAAACTGACTAGAAAGCCTGAGTAATCAAGACAGTGTGGTACTGGCATTAGGACATAGATCAATGGATTTAAACCCATACACTGGGTCAACTGATTTTCAACAAGGGCTCCAAAAACAATTTGATGAGGAAAGATTAGTCTTTTCAACCAACAGTACTGGGAAAACTGAATATCCATATGCAAAAGAATAAAGTTGGACCTATACTTCACACCATCTTCAAAAATTAATTCAAGGGGAACCTGGTTAAGCGTCTGACTCTAGATTTCAGCTCAGGTCATGATGTCATTGTTCTTGGGTTCGAGCCCCACCTCAGGCTCCACATTATCGGGATGGAGCCTGCTTGGGATTCTCTCCCTCTCTCTTTCTCCCCCTCCTCCACTATCCCTCTCAAACTAAATAAAATTTAAAAACAATAACTCAAAATGGATCAAAGACCTAAATGTAAGAACTAAAAATATCAGATTCCTAGAAGAAAGCACAGCTATAAGTCTTTGAAACCCTGGTTTGGCAACCTGAATTTCCTAGATACAACACCTAAATCACAAGCAACCAAAGAAAAAAGTTGTTAAGTTGGCCTATTAAAACCACTGTGCTTCAAAGATCACAATCAACTAACTGAAACAACAACCCACTGAACAGGAGAAGATAATTGTAGATCATATATCAGAGAAAGGCCAATTTAGGATGATACATAAATAACTCAGTAATAAAAAGACATAATGAATTAAGCAAGAGACATTTCTTCAAAGAACATATACAAATGGCCAATAATCACATGAAAAGATGCTAAGTATCATTAACCATCACAAAAATGCAAATCAAAACCACAGGGAGATTCCATTTCACACCTAGCAAGATACTAGAATCAAAAAGAGAGAAGATTAACAACTGTTGGTATGTGTGGAGAATTAAAGTTCTTATAAAATGATGGTAGGAGTGTACAATCATGCAGTCTCTTTGGAAAACCATCTGACAATTCTTCAAAAGGGTAAACATAGTTACAATATAACCCAGCAATTCTACTCCTAAGTATGTATTCAGAAGAAATGAAAACATGTTCATGCAAAAACTTGTACCCAAATGTTCATAGCAGCATTATTCATGATAGCCAAGAAATGGAAAAAATCCAAATGAACATTCTCTGATAAATGGATGAATAAAATGTGGTATATCCATACAATGGACTATTATTTAGCAATGAAGTGAGGCACTGACATATGCTACAACACAGATGAGCCTTGAAAACATTCTGCTAAATGAAAGAAGTTATTCATAAAGGACCATATACTATATGATTCCATTTATAGGAAATATCCAGAACTGGCAAATCTATAGAGACAGGAAGATTACTTGTGGACTAAGGCTATGGGGGGGGGAGGGGCGAGGGGTGATGAGTGAGATGGACAAATTTAGGAGGTGATGACTAAAGGGTCCATATTTTCTTTTTAGGGTGATAAAATATTCCAAAATTCATTGTGGTTGTGGCTTCACACTTCTGTGAATACATCTATAAGTAGTGAAGGATACACTCTAAGTAGGTCAATTGTATGGTATGTGAATTATATCACAATTGAGCTATTTAACAATTAACAAAAGGAAGAAGGGAAATAAGAAGGGACAGACTAACAAAGCTAAAGTTAAATCTCCTTGCAGAGATAACACCAGGCTTTAGTATCTGCTACATAATTTACAGGCTTCTGTCTTACCTGAATGTCACTAGATAAAAACAGGAAGTCCCCAACTTAAATTGAACTGTGTAAGGTGCCTGGGTGGCTCAGTCAATTAAGCATCAGGCTTCAACTCAGGTCATGATCTTGCACTCCGTGAGTCCAAGCCCGGCGTCAGGCTCTGTGCTGACAGCTCAGAGCCTGGAGCCTGCTTCCGATTTTGCATCTCTTTTTCTCTCCGCCCCTAGGCTCCTGCGCACTTGCTTGTGCGCGCTTGCTCATTCTCTCTCTCTCTCTTTCTGTCTCTCTCTCCCTCTCTCTCAAAAGTACATAAACATTAAAAAAAAGTTTAAATTAAATTGAGCTGTGGACTTCCAATTATGATTGCAAAAATTTAATTAAGACTGCTGATTTCCCAATATCCATTTTGAATTTTTTTTTTTTAATGTTTTTATTTATTTATAGAAGAGAGAGAGAGAGAGACAGCGTGAGCAGGGGAGGGTCAGAGAGAGGGAGTCACAGACTGAAACAGGCTCCAGGCTCTGAGCTGCCAGTCAGCACAGAGCCCGACGCGGGGCTCGAACCCACGAACCGCGAGATCATGACCTAAGCGAAAGTCGGACGCTTAACCGACTAAGCCACCCAGGCGCCCCCCCAATATCCATTTTGAAATTCCCATGCAAGTACAAGAAGATAAAAAGCTTCCATAGGACAGGGGACCAGGAAACATAGTCAACTCTCTACCAGATAAAAGCAACATTTTCTACTACATCTTTTTTCTAAATAAAGCATGGAGGCAGAATATAGGGTCAAAGGTGAGGGAGAGTGATATACCACCATCCCCACTGAACCACAATATGAGAGAGACAAGGAAGTGAATTGGACTATTCTTTCAAAAGCAACTTCTATGTACAGAGTGGAGCACATGTTGGAGGCTGGCACTCAAGAGACTGTTACCAATATTCAAAACAAGTGAAAACGAAAAGGAATGGCTCCAAGTGTATGTATTTGAGACTTAAATGCTAGGGGGAAAAGAGAAAGGAATCAGTACTGAAGTTTAAGTTTCTAGCTGAAGAAACTGTGAAAGAAGAAAACTAGAAGCAAAGATTTAGGAGTTAAACAGTTAACAACAAGTTGGAATAAGATCAAATTGTTAGGACTAACACACAGAAGTATAAATGACTCGTTGGATATATAGATCTAAAGCTCGAGAGACATGGATGAGACATACAAAGTAAAGAATCAATAGCACCAAGGCAAAACAGTCCACGGAGTGTCTATGAAGATGAGAGAGAAGAGTTTAGAAGAGATGAACACAAGAGAAAACTAAACATAAAGTTGAGAAGTAGTCGTTGGAAAGGCAGGAAGAAATCAAGTCTTCCAAAGGAAGAAAATAAAAATAGTACAACAGGATGGATATTCTTTGTGTCAAAGACTGCCACGAGCAAAGGGCTAGTATATTTAGCAGATAAAACAACATACATCTTTGTCAAAAACAACTGGAGTTCAGCCCACCAAACCAAATGGACTGAAAATATGAACGCCAAACTGTTGATGATTATGCCTACTAAGGAGAGAGGTGTAAAAAGGGAAAGGAGGATATACATTCCAAATTTATTCTCCATACTTCTGTATTGCTAACGTCTTAAAAATGAGAATGTGTTCGGGTTGCCTGGGTGGCTTAGTCGGTTAAGCACCCGACTTTCGCTTAGGTCATGATCTCGCGGTTCGTGGGTTCGGGCCCTGCGTCGAGCTCTGTGCTGACTGCCGGCTCAGAGCCTGGAGCCTGTTTCAGTCTGTGACTCCCTCTCTCTCTGACCCTCCCCTGCTCACGCTCTCTCTCTCTCTCTTAGAAATAAGTAAAACATTAAAAAAAAAAAAAATGAGAATGTGTTCAATGCACTATGTAAGAAAAAATTATTCTAGACAATTTAATCGGTAATTTTAGATATGTCAGGTGGAAAATGATTCTAAAACATTAGTACTTAAGTCATTTATTAATTGATATTAACTAGGCAAAATAAGAGAAAGTCTACACTATTGCTGCCTGTTTCTATGTCAAAACTACAATCTGAATAGAGGCACCTGGGTGGCTCAGCTGGTTAACTGGCCAACTCTTGATTTCAGCTCAGGTCATGATCTCAAGGTTTGTGAGTTCTAGCCCCACTGGGTTGTGTGCTGTGAGCACAGAGCCTGCTTAAGGTTCTCTCTCCCCCACACCCCCCTCATGCCTGCATTCTCTTTCTCTCACTTTCAAAATAAATAAATAAACTTAAAAAAAAAATCTGAATCTAGAACATACTCTTTGTTCACCTCATCAAACTTTAGCAGTTATTCAAGAAAAATAAATAAACGAAAAAGCCCAAGTAATTATCGTATTATTATTGGCATGATGCAAGAGAAAAGGGGAAAATCAGATGTATGATTTCTGGAAAAGATATATTTTCAACCACGTCTTTTTGCTGCTTTTTTGGTACCTTAAGCATGTGCATATCTTTATCCTTATATATTAATAAATTTGATATACTAAATCCTTAAGACTTTTTTCAAGAATTTAAAAATATTCTTCAATTTAAAGCACCTTGGGAATGGATGTGTGTTCATGTTTGTATGTGCACACACACTACAACTAGCATAGTGTTCTGCACATAGTGAGGACAGGACACATGCAATTAAGTGAAAAATTAGGTGCTGTTAAGTTCTTTTAAAGAGTAGCATCTTACATTTAATTAATAAAACAGAAAAATAAAATATCTTGAAAACAAAAAAATCCAAAAAAAAACTTTTGTATCATATTAAGAAAGTTTAATGAACACTGATAAGAAACACACTTAGGACCTGAACACTTTTTTTTTTTTAATTTTTTTTAATGTTTTATTTATTTCTAGGAGAGAGAGAGAGAGACAGTGTGAGCAGGGGAGGGTCAGAGAGAGAGGGAGTCACAGACTCTGAAACAGGCTCCAGGCTCTGAGCTGGCAGTCAGCACAGAGCCCGACGCGGGGCTCGAACCCACGAACCGCGAGATCATGACCTAAGCGAAAGTCGGACGCTTAACCGACTAAGCCACCCAGGCGCCCCAGGACCTGAACACTATTGATTTGGATTATAAAAATACCACCAGGAAGAAGGGCTGGAAGGATGGATGCTCCTTCTAATGGGATTATGTCCATGGTTCTTCTCAACTCCAACACTTTCCTATCACAGAAGAATGAACCATTAAGTTTATCAGGTCTTCTGATACCTCAAAAGGAAAACAAATTCCATGCTGTAACTATGCAAGTGGATATTTTTTTAAATGTTCGCTACCAACACTATGTTTTAAAGCTGATGTGGTCCAAACAAAGTGAGTCTTTGGGGATCACCAGTTTCAATCATTCCATTTAATTTGTTCTTGCCCAGGGATTTAAATGCAAATTTAGAATGTAACTACACATTTCCCGTTTCTCAAAAATTTCCCACTTACTCCATCTCAATCTTTGGCCTGTGCTCAGTACCTTGCTAAGAGTTGATAATGGTAGAACAAAAAAATTTCTTGTCATGACAATAATCCTATTGGTTTTGGTAAAAAAAAAAAACAACAACAACAAATAATTTCTGAAACAAAGCATTAATCAGGTTTGATATGTGTTACGGACTGATCGTATCCCCCTCAAGTTTACATGAAGACCTCAGGTGACTCTGTTTAGAGGTAAGGCTTTTAGGGAGGAAATAAAGGCTAAATGAGGTTACCACAGTGGGGCCCTAATCCTATAGGACTGGCCTCCTTATAAGAGGAGGAAGAGACACTCTGTCTTCCAACCCCCAATTCTTCCAACAATACTCCCACCCTACACCCTCAAAATGCCCCTCCCCCTACATGAAAGGTGGCCATTTACAACTCAGGAAGAAGCCTCACCAGAAACTGACCCTGGCACCTTGATCTTGGACTTCTAGGCTCCAGAACCATAAGAAAATAAATATCTGTTGTGTAAGCCACCCAGTCTGTGAGATTTCATTAGAGTGGCCTGAACAGATTGATCTGCAGCTTCATTTTATTCCTATAAAGCCTTTATTCTATCAACATACAAAATTTAAGAATAAGTTATAGTTAGATGCTTGTTATGAATTGAATATGCATGCAGCATATATTATTAATCCTAGAAACAAAATACCAACTTATGGAAATTTAATCAACCAATAGTCAATTATGAGAATCAGTGTTTGTTAGAGAAACACCCAACATCTTTCATTAAATGTCTTGGAGAAACAGCTTGGAACACAGCATAGGAATAACTTTACCAATTGCAAATAATAATTACCTGACAAGGCTATTAATCACAGTGCAAACACCATTCTATTAACCACTCACAAGAGTATCTTAAAGATTACATAATAGGCTCATTTATTTAACTACATCAGCAAGTATTGCTAAACAAACTAAAATAGAGAAAGAATTTCTAAATAATGCAGTTTTTTACCTTCATAGTTGACAGCTTGGAATTAGGTAGGAATAAGTATCTAGTAAAACAATCAAAATGATCTTTTTAATCTGTAAGAATCCTCTAGTGAGATTTAGTGTAATAATATACTAAAGTCATTAAGGAATGACTCAAAGCTAAAACCAAGGGAAATACAAAATTTGAATAAAAAGATTATAGCTGATAGAGTTAGCAATAATACCAGAGCCCATAATTTTGCTGCTTTTAACTACCATACTTCCTTTGCCAAAACTCAAAAAACAATTTTGAGAGGAAATGCTTAAAAACCAAAGGTAAAGGAAGATGATGGCAATTTCTGAGAATGTGACAGGCAACCAAAACAAAAATTAAACCAAAGTGCAAAATTCAAACCCAAATCAACCTCAAAATACAATTCTTTTAGTAATACTCTGTCCGTTTTTCTACGTAGTTATGGATACAGTCAAGAAGAAAAAAAAAACCTCCATAATAAGAGTGCATATGTAAAAATACAAAATGTTTTTCTTCCATTAAACTGAATGTGTTCCACGCACACAATCTAAAGTATCCTTAATGAATCAAGCACCTGAGTGTTTGTATCTCATTTTGATGTCTACACTAGACAGATAAAATACTAGATGATTATTCACATCCTTCAACAAGAATTAAATACACTGGGTCCAATACTTCTCATACAATGAGTGTTTTAAAAAATCTGTATCACTAAAAAGACTATATGAATAAATGTAAGATTTATATTCAAAGGTAGATTATACTATCAATCAAGAAAGACTGACACAAAATTCAGAGACCCATGTTCTAAATCCTTCTCAGTAACTAATTAGCTTTATGTCATTAGGTACAACAATTCCCAGGGCCTCCTTCTCATCAAAAAAAAATGGAGAAGTTAAACTACATGATCTCTGAAGCTGTTTCAGTTTTAATATTTCAAAAATGACAGGGAGAACCAACACCAGAACACATTATACCATCAAAAGTGTGACTCTATGGAATGATATCTAACACAGAAATAAAGGAAAATCCCCCAAATACTTTTGAAGTCTATGTCTTATCTATAAAACCTTAAAAGTTTACAGTTCTGATCAAATAAAACAATATTTGATAATTAGTAGGCTTCCTGAAATCTAATCTGTATGCTATTTACTCTTCAGTGATATTTAAGCTGAAGAAATAACATGAGTAGAAAAATGTTGCATTCCTAATATAATTACTCTTTAAATATATACATATATATATATTTATTAAGCATTTAGGTAAGTATTGTGGTAAGTGCTCAAGATGCACTGAGGAACAGGATGGACACAGGTCTTCCCTCATGAAGCTTATAGACTAAAGAAAAGAGAAGAATAAATGGGATAAAGATCAACAAGGAAGAGAGCATTACAGCCAAAGAAGCACATAAATTTGCCTTTTTGCATCTTAAGGGAATAATTAGTACTAGACATCCAGAATACATGTATTCTGCAAACAACACAGCACTCAGGATCCTGCCTTATGCTGCTGAAGAGCAGCTGACACATGCTTTTCTTGTATTTGCTATCACAAAATGATTAACTCAAGATCTGGGAACAACAGTGACTAATACTCTCTTGTACTGTCTTTCCATCCTGAGAGTACCTGCCTGCTCGAGATTTGATCTTTTTTTTTTTTTTCGAGATTTGATCTTTTCTCCACATTTTGTTTCAATGTCTCTGCGCCTTCTCATTTCTTTCCATGATTTGCACCTAAACTCTGATCTTTGCCTTTGTCCCTGCTTCTCTTTGGGGCTTCCTGTCTAAATGGGACTTTCTAGATATCAAACCCAGTGCTGGAAACTCTTTCAATACTTCTGCTGGCTTGTCTATCTAGGACTGTCTATGCCATTCTATTCAGATACCAGTCTTTGAGTGGGATCTCCTACTTTGTCTTGAAAACCATAGACATCTCATCCTCAATCACTCCATTTGACACAACATTAAACATCATCTGCATATTGTCACCAAAACATTACTTCAGTGTGTCCCTTCCTCTGAATCTCTAGTATTTCCTTGGTTTGGACTTTCACCCCAGAGCCTCTGGTCTCACTCAAAGAACTCTTAACTGGTCTTCCTGCCTTCGGTCTTTCCACCTCTACTCCACCTTTTACATCACCATCTGAGTAATGCTTCTAAAATATGAGCATGAATTGACCAGTATTCTGTTCAAATCTCCTTTTTGGTTCCCCCTCCAAATGCAAAATTGGACTCAAACTTTTAAAATGGCATACAATGTTCTTCTTGGTAGACCTATTCTCTACCACTTTCTAAAGCCCTATCCCTGACATTCTCTGCCTCACATTTTCACATTGTAGTATTGCCAAATCACTTGGGTTTCTTTCCATTTATGATGCTGTTCCTCTTCCATACCATTCCTACAACTGTCTACTCTGAATGCCTGGTCTTTCCTTTTATCTGGCCAGCTTCAAAATTCACCTGAGGGATCAGACTCTGTGGCAGCTTCTGCACACCTACCTGTTATCACTGCTCTTATATATGATATTGAAATTATCGATGTAAGTGTCAGCTTTTCTAGGAAAAAAAAATGTTCCTCAAGCAAAAAGATCACGCAAAATTCATCATTATGCCCACAGAACGTAATCTAGCATCTGGGACACAGTAGCTACTCAGTAAATTCTTGTTAAACTGAATAAAATTTAGCCTCTAAATGCCTTGTTGGGATTTATGACAAAAACAAATCGCTGATCTATTGGGAACTGCTTGTCTGGTATTCCTCAATGGTATTCCTTAGTTCTCATTCCTCTTCCTCCCTGTAATGTATTGTTCTTCTCATTCTTTGGTTATTTTATCTGGAAGCCTGGTCCAATTCTTAGTTGGACTTTATATTATGTAACCAATGCCGACAAAGCAACAGTGACCCTATCCTCACCCAATCCCCTAGTTCTTCCAGGATTAACACTAACAGAAGAAATTCATTTGGCAGATTTATGAAAACAATTACCAAATGCCCTCTGAGGTCCTTTTAACACTGCAAGATGTCAGCATGGACTAACTGAATAGCAATTCTACTTTCCATATAGTTTTGTCCTCTGATTTCAGATCTTATCTTCAATACTGATGGAGCTGTCTAGTCATAGTTCATGGGAATTACAGTATTGTAGCCCATCAATAACCTAAGCCATCTTTCTGGTAAATAGACCCAATTCCTCCTTAGTCAGTTGGTCAGCATGGTATTGCTTATCATGACCCTTTTACGCTGTACAGGAACGGTTGTCTCATGCGGTATTAAAACTTGTCTGATCAGAAGTTCAATCCCATTAAATGATAAGGGAAAACTGCTCACTAGTTCTCAAATTAAAGTGCTATGATTAAGAGTCATCTCTGGCTCTCATAATTTAACTGAACAATAGCAGTGAAAGCTTTCTTTTCAGAAATGATCAAGATTTGAGCTTGAAAGAAAATTCCAAGTACACTGCTCTTGTCATCAGAATTGAGGAGTTGGGAAAAAGAAAAAAGTGAAATGCTTTATTAATGCACAACAGAAGCTGCTAGCTCCAAAATTTCTGAGCCAGCAAAACATGTATATTCTGAATTTACTATGCAGGTGGGATAAACACAATTCTGCATTTAGTTCTATCAAAACCAGTTAGGGATGAACAGCATCACTGTACTTAAAGTAGGAGGAACATTTTACAAGGTTGGGTAAATTTCAATGGTCAAACATAATGCTGCTCATTTCTTATTAAGGATGCTTTAAAAAAAAAAAAAAAAGGTTTCCTTAATGCACAGCTGGTCTTCAAAGGTGAACCATGTCTTTCTATCAACCCCCCCCCATACCTTGCTCACCAAGCTCAGGGCATTATCTTGTTTATTCAGGTATTCTTAACCTCTTGCCATTATTATACCTCTAATTAGCCAACTGGAGAACTCCTATCTATGTTTTATATGATCAAGTTAAATGCTGCACTTTTGCAGAAGCCATCTGTAACGTGCCAGCGGCACCAAACCCTCCTAACCTTCCAGTGCTGATATCACAGTCAGTTCTTCCTCCTTTTGCGTTTGTCAATGTGTATGTATTTCTATAACAATATAACACACCTTAAGGATTTTTAAACTGTTTACATCTCCATTTCCCTTATTAATTTCCATGGCTTGCTGGCACTGATAACCCTCATGCCTACACATACAAAAAAAGCCCATAATCAATAGATCTCGGCTAAATGAAGACTTTAGACAGTCTCCCACATAATGGTGAGAACATGAATTGTGAGTCTGACATACTATGCAGTCCATGTTCCCATTTTTTATTCGGCACTGGAAAAGCATACATTTTCTAAAACCTTCCTTTTCTCATATATTTAAATAAGGATACCGCACAAACTTAAAATTTCTTTCAAACAATAAAATCCTAAATTGGACCACAATTGATCAGGTTTATAGTACTGCTGGGTTTTTGTTTTTTTTTTTTTTCAAGTTTATTTATTTTGAGAGAGAGTGTGAACTGGGTAGGGGTGGGGGATGAGAGGAGAGAATCCCAGCAGGCCCCCCACTACCGGAATGGAGCCCAATGCAGGGCTTGAACCATGACATCATAACCTAAGCCTAAGTCAGTTGATTAATCAACTGAGCCACCCAGGTGCCTCAAAGCAGAAAGAGACTAGCCTGGGAAGGAATGTAAGTCCTTGAGTGTCAACACTTGGATAAACAGACATCTACATCTTATGTGGTCACAAATTTCTATATATTTTAATTAAAGAATTTCCAAGTTGATCTGATAGATAAAGACAGCTGGTAATGATCCCAGAGTGCAGAAGAATCTTTTTGTTAAAATGAGCAAATTGTTCGATTTTATTTAGATTTCCTTACCTACCCTTTAAATTTAAATCATCATGCAAAAGAACCATGAAGGAAGAAAGTTATCTTCAGAACATAACGTTTACCCTTCCCGTTTTGTAACTGAAGAGACAAGATATCCGGAGAAATGAAGGGAGTTCTTTGAGCTGACCTTCAGGAACAAAAATATTTGAAGAATCTAGGTGTAAGTAAAGGTTGGTTATAGTGGTCCTGACCTTTGTACATTTCCAGAGGCTCTGCCTATCCCAAGGAAAAGGCAGAAGAATCTCTCTAACAATCTAGTTTTACTACTTCAACAGTTTTACCTTCCTTTATTCTCTCCTTCCATGCCTCTATAGTTAAGCTAATTTGTAAATGTTAAACTAAAGGAACATGGAGGTTTCTTAAATTAATGAATCTTCCCCAGGAACGAAGTATTACAGCTTCATTGCTATGTTATATAACAAAATGGTACGGTTATCCCAAACAGGACACCTTGAAGGTCATAAATACCATGATAACTTTGGGATTTAAAAACAAAGTACCTTGCTTTCTGCTAACCAGCGATGTGGATCGTAATTGATATCAGGACCAGATGAAAACACCTACAAAAAAAGGAAATAGTGTATTAGAAGTAGAATTTTCTCTGAAATGAACTTACATAAATGAAATTCTTCACCATAACACGTAAAAGTTTAATCCCTAAATGTGAAGGTTTAAAAAGAAGAAAGTTCAGTTTCAAGTACTCCACGAATTCTAAGCCACCATTTATTATGTTCATTTATGTACACGTGTATATATGTATGTACTCATTGAGAGTAAATATTTGGCTCAAATACAGAGGCACGTATCAGCTCTCAAAGTGTTGTCACTGCTAGAATCTTTAGAGCTGACTCCATGGAGTTCTGGCAGACAGCCACAATCAAACCAGTTTATTTCATTTTTTTGTTTGTTTCTTTTCCTGAGTCTTGTTCCATATAATATATTTCACAGTGGGTTAGATGTAATTACATGGAAACTTAATTCTTTGTCTCTTTCTTTAATTTTATACTGTGAGGGTCATTTTGTCTCATTAATGTTTGTGTAGAATTGACAGAAACTAATCAACAGGACTTTGTGCAAACGTTGCTTTATATTTCATGATGCTAACAAAATCCTACAATAAATAGGTTGTCTATACCAGCTGCCTTGATTTCCTTCATACCAACTCATTTATAAAATCCCTTGCCATCTGGTTCTGCCTTATTACTAATAAAATGATGTTCAAAGGCTGTCAATGACTTTATGATTGTAAACATAAATTGTTTTTCAGTTCCTACTTGCTTTGAAACAGGTGCTACCTGTGATATTTTTACAGGACTCCTTTCTAGTAATTTTGTTTAAAAATATCCTATCCCTCTGCAAGGCATCTATTCCTATCCCCATACTACCTGAAGTGTGTGCACATCACTCCCCTAAGGAATATCATTAGGTGATTCATTTAGACACATGACGAATGTATAATGATGCTGACCATATGCTGTAAACAAACGTGTTGTATTCTTAGCTCCCACTTTTCTCTCCTACACTTTTCTAACCATCCAAATCTCACCCAACTCACAAGCCTCCTTGTCTTCGGTGAAATTCTGCCTATTCTAGCTTATAGTGTTTTCTTCCTCTTTGAACTCTGTGACTTGCAAGCATCTACTTCTCACTGATTCTGATGTTTTTCTTATTATTTTCTATTCATCTGTGTCATAGTTTTAATTAAATCTTCAGTGACCTAAGGTCTAGTGCTAAAGACTAAAAAATTTAAAATAATTCGATAGAAGTACAAATAATGTTCCTATTTTGTGATTTTTTTACATATTTATATATAGTTTAAGAAGAGAGCCTGTCCGCTTACAGGTGATGTGACTCAATTTCTCTAAGCCGCAGGTTATCATCTATAAGGTAGGCAAACTGCCTCATAAGGCCAAGGTATAAATTAAATAAAATGAGGGTTAGCACAGTGTCTAGCATAGAGAACACCATTATTACCACTAACTGCATATAAAGAGGTAATCATCAGGAAACAGACTTCTAGCTCTATTGTAACAAAAACACTACAACAACAATTTGTTATAAACAGGTGAATAAAAAAACCTGTGTATATATAAATATACAAATATATATGAATATATGACAAAAAGGGCACTATATAATAATGACAGCTAGCATTACTTGAGTACTTACTAAGTGCAAGATACTTCACTCCATAATATGCACCTTATATATCTTATTTTACTTTATCCATAAAATAAGCCAACTTACAAATGGGACACGAGTTCTTAGAGAAAAGAGAAATACATAAGCTGTCCAAGGTCATGCATTAGCAATTTGGAGAGATGTAATCTGAACCTATATCTGCCTTGATCCAAAGCCTATCCTCTTTATGCTCTGCGAATGAGTGCATACTCGGAATAGGAGTTAGGAGGAAAGCTCTTCAATTATCAAAGACGGGTCTGTGAAAATGATGTAACTTTAATTCAGGCACTTTCCTAACTGTTTTATAATTGTGGCGGCTTATGAAGTGTCTGTCCTTAAGTTTTCAAACATTACATGCATTTACTAAAGTGGAATAAGTAATAAATAGGGTGGCTAGAAAAAGGTAATCAGAAATAATATCAACACTCCCAAGGACTTCCCTCAGGCTCATTTGTTATATATCTATTATCCAATTCATATCACAGCTGTCACTCTCTATAGCAAGTGGCTTAAAAAAATTCATCCACAATATTTCAAAATCAATAAATGACAAAGAATGAATTGGAATTATTCCATTTTTTAAAAACATTCTATAAGACCCACTACTCTCCCTTAGATCTCTGAACTGTAAAGCAAAGAATCAATTTTATTTTAACAACACCTTGAGTAGTTTATTTGAGGAGACCAAATGTTATATTCTTGGTATTTATTTTTCCCCCATATTTATAGGAAATTAACAACAGAACTTATTAATGGAAAGAGAGTCACAAAGAAAAAAACTATACTCTAAAAAAAAAAAACTTAATAGAATTTCCATTCTTTTAGATTTACTTTCCACCCATCACTTGGATTGAACTGGTCTTTCTCTAGGGGAAAAGGTGTAAAGATCCATTACCACAGTCAACGTATTCCTCTTAAAGAATAGGGTGCTTTTTGGAAGATGTTAGAAAGATCGTTTGGACCTCAAAAAGAAGTAAGAAAATATTTAAGCAATCTGCTATCTTCCCACTATGTTTTAGCCTTGCCCATAACACGGTTTATGTATCTTATCGCATGATCCATGATTCCATTTCTACATCTCAATCTGATTGAAAATAGGCCACCTTGACACAAATACTTAAATGTTTCACTATTTTCTCTAACTTTTTAATAAATATTTATTTTTGAGAGAAAGTAAGCAGGGGAGGGGGGAAGAGAGGGAGGGGGACAGAGGATCCAAAGTGGGCTCCGTGCTGACGATGGACAGCCCAGTGTGGGGTTTGGACTCACGAACCGTAAGACTATTACCTGAGCTGAAGTCATACTCTCTCAACAGACTGAACCAATCAAGCGCCCCAATATTTCACTATTAATATGTGCTTCTTTTAGATAAAATTAGAATCTTAAGTCCATATATCTCTTAAATATATTTAAACATGGCAGGTCTTAAATAAAAAAAAGCAGCATTAGACAGGAAAATGAGTACACCAGCATTACAACAGGCCCTAAAACAAAACTGAAAGAGTGTTTCTTCTAAAGCCAATTACTTCTCACGTTTAGCCCCTAGTCCTCTCAAGCTGATATCTGAGCTTTTTGTTAAATGTAACTAGGAATACATTCTGTAGAAGTTCCATCAACTCCACCAAAATCTATCCATCAAAATATTTCTGTTAAAGTTGAATCCTAAGATACTTTCCACCGTAACACTAAAATTAGAGTTTTCTTTTCTTTAGAACACCACTTAAGAAAAAAAAAGAAAGAAAGAAAAACGATAAGAGCAGGAAAAAAAGAGGAGAAAGCCATATAAAAAGGGAAGATCATTTTAAATGAGGAAAGACATGACAAAATAAGAAAGAACCATCTGAAAAAATTTTTTTAATATTTTTAAAAATATATTAGGCATAACACTATAATTTGAGTCCTGCCATATCACCACATGAAATAAATACAGGGTAATGATGGCTACAAGATATGTGTTACGGTGCTACTGCATCAAAGGAACACAACCCGGGGTGCCTGCGTGGCTCAGTCGGTTAAGCGTCAAAGTCCAGCTCAGATCGGATGATCTTATGGTTCATGGGTTCGAGCCCCGTGTCGGGCTCCGTGCAGACAGCTCAGAGCCTGGAGCCTGCTTCGGTTTCTGGGTCTCCCCCTCTCTCTCTGCCCCTCCCCTGCTTGTGCTCTGTCTCTCAAAAACGAATGCTTAAAAACAAACAAAAAAAAAAGGAACGCGCAACGCAACAGAGCAGTCTGCAAAGAGGTGCTTAAGTTCAAGGAATTAAGAACATACGTGATTAATTCTGTTTTTATTCGTCATTCCCCTAGAACTATACACTGAATAGCAACATTCCATTTTAAAGACAGAAAAACTAACCTAAGTATATTTGTTTAAAAACAGAAGGCAGAGAGCATTGTGGTTACTTGTTTCAGCTCCAGAGTCAGGCTCCCAAGCTTTGCAGTCCTGCTTCCAGCATTTGATTGGATACGAGGCCAGGGCCAAGGTACTTCACCTCTCCAAGCCTGGCTTTCTCTGGTCTAAAATGGATTTAATCAAAGTATCTAATGGACAGGGTGGCTTTAGGGGTTAAGGGAGAGAATGCATATACTGTAGCTACCACAGTACCTATAATAAAACTAGTACTGAATAGATGTTAGGCATCAATATACTAGCAACAAACAAAAAATGGGCTGATAACAGCAAGCCAGCCCTCTTGACTCCAATGATATTTGTTTAGTCAGAACTGCTGCCTCTCTCATAAGACATTTTCTTTTCCAGAGTGAGATAGAGGCAATTCAAGGAAATAACAATACGCGATACACTTTCTCTCCCACGACGGTGCAATGGACACAGTATCTCATTCTAAAAAATGCAAGATATTATTTTGTTTCATAAAACTTTCCAGAATAAAAATGTGATGACCATGTAACCATGCATTAAAACCTTATTATAATTATATGTTAGGAAACTAAGTGAAAGGCACAATGAGAACTCATAATTACTTTCAATTTCTCCATCGAGTCCCTGGAGAAGGTTTTACAAGCTGCATCAATTTCCTTTCCTATGACACCAAGAATGGATTCCTGTTCCGTCTCCAGACAAAGAAGTTGATCCTTGAGCTGCAGTCTGGCCTCTTCAATCCTCCTTAAGTGCTCTTCTTCATTGCTTATATGCTTTTCCTAAAACGTGGATAAGAAATAAAAACAGAATTATTAAGAAATGGCAAGAAACGCTTGTAGTATCTGTGTAGCCAACTCCAAAGAGCGTGTAAGGAAACACATCTGACTCGGTCAGTCCCTTTACTTTACTAAGAACATTCTGCCTACTCATCAGCTGAGGTTAGGTTACAGAGAATTCAGAAGAAGGGCACTGAGGAAACTGGGTGAGTGGATACTTGGCAAAGAAAATTAAAGTAATTCCGTAACCAAAAGAAAAAGAAATTTAAAGAAATTCTTTACATTTTAGTAACATACTGCCATTAACAGATTGGAGAGCAAAAACTGACACCACAAACAGACTTGGAGCTTTCAGTAAATATTAGCAAAACACGAGAAAAAGTAAGATATAAAATAAGATCGTTAGTTTTTTTCATTTCTTAAAAATCCCATATGACTACCTTACCTTATCAAGACATAGATTTTAAAGAGGCTAAGTTTTCAAATACAGTCATATTGCGTAAATACTTTGAGTCATGTCAATTTGATCAAAGCAAGATAGAGGTACTTTACAAAAGTAAGCAAATATATTTAATAAAAAGAGGTTTCTGAGCATCCTTTAGGAGATTACAAAGACTTGGGGGCCCTCTCTAGGCAAAGCAAGTCCCATTCATTACGGCTGCACAGTCTCATTACTAGAAACATTCAAGTGGTGTTGCACACACCTGAAGGTCACAAAAATCACTAGAATATCAGTAAAAACAGTAGCCCAAAAAGTCATGATGGCTGGCCAGCTTTGCTTTCACTCATTACACAGAGACCTCATCATCTTTACCTACCCTAGGGAATACAACATAAGCAGGAAGATGATGTAGCCGAAAAACCCAGCTTGAAGTTAAGTGAATAAAGGGGCACCTGGGTGGCTCAGTTGGTTAAGCGTCTGACTTCGGCTCAGGTCATGATCTCACGGTTCGTGGGTTCGAGCCCCGTGTTGGGCTCTGTGCTGACAGCTCAGAGCCTGGAGCGTGTTTCAGATTCTGAATCTCCCTCTCTCTCTGACCCTCCCATGCTCACGCTGTCTCTCTCTCTTCTCTCTCTCTCAGAAATAAAAACATTAAAAAAAAAAAAGTTAAAAGAACAAAAGAGATCTGCTCAATGAAAATTCATCACAAAAGGGAAAAGATAGCATTTTAGCAGAATCACACAATATTTCCTTTCAATTCAAATTACTTTTTAAAAATGAATGAAACCCTCTGCCCAAGAGAACAGAGTCGTCACACAACCTGTCTTCTGTCCTTCTATCCAGCCTCACCTCCGTCCTTTCCACTCTCTCGGACTGTGACTACTTGCAGCTTCTCTGACAAGGCTGCATACGTCCCCTCACCCCCATCTGATGTGTGCCACTCTGCTTGAAGCTGTGCTACTTGAAAATGGGGCCCGGTAGCTCAGAGGTGGCAATTAGCCTGATGACTACATCCTCCCAGTCTGCAGCTCAGCGCTGTAAACTGAGGGACTGGATTTTCTTTTCTTTTTGGTGCTCTGAGTGGAGCCATCTTTCCGCAACAGAGGAACATGAAGCTCACAAGAGACTCATGTACAAACCAGAAGGCCACTCAATTAACTACATCAGCTTACAATGAGAACCACAACTGCCATATGGATCAGAATGTTTGTGTCAGCATAACCAGTACGTTTTCTCCCTGCAGCCCAATCTGGATGGGAAGGCAAATTTTAACCAGAGCGTTGCTTAACGAATAGGAAATCGGAGCGAGGGGAGTCTGTGTTATGAAGTGATGTGTAAACGCTGTCACACCAATGGCAGTCAACACCCTGGGCGGGGATTTTTGTCTCTGTATTGTTGCTAGGTACTGACCACTTAGACTTCCTATCTTTCCAAGATCTAGTCTCCTTTCTTTACTGACCGCCTGATGCAGAATGTTCCGGGAGCATATTATGTGTATCGCAGTATTTTTAAAAATGTAATATAATTGTCTGTGTACAAGCCTCCCTCAATAAACTACTAATTTGGGGAGACCACAAAACATGTTTATAGTCATCTTTGTTAAATGCCCCAACTTTGCTGAACAAATTATTTAATACTTTTGGAAAACTCAGATTCAACACTGGAAAGATCATTTCATCAACTACCATGCAGACCTATATGTACTCAGAGGCTACTGGGGTGTGCTAGGAGGTTCCTTTCATGCATTCATAGACCTCCAGACCGCTGCTATGTTCTCACTGGTGTGACATTAATAAAGAAAATACTCTACCAGGGGTTACGGAGCTATGTTCTCACTGGTGTGACATTAATAAAGAAAATACTCTACCAGGGGTTACGGACAACCATTGATATTCTAAACCCAGGCAATTCACAATTGTATTCTAACTGTTCCTTCTTTTCGCATTTCCCTCAGAGCTGGCTTTCCTCTATCCACTCCTGCTTTTCTGTGCTCTCTACCACCTGACCCATCAACAAGACAAAACTTTCTGTATTTTGATATTCCTGAAAAGGCTGACACTGTCAGAAAAGGCTCCATAAATGCAATCTCTTTAGCAAAGAGACTATCCACTTCACTATCTTCTGTGAGAGAGTCCACGTGCTACGTCCAACCTCCCTTTGAAGTAAAACTATGAACTCATATAGACCTTTGAGATTGGTAAGTCCAATTACCTATTGTGCTTTCAGGAATCCCTTCTCTGACAGTTCTGACAAATGGTCATCAAACCCCTACGTGACCAGCTCTAGTTTCTAAGAATAGGATACTTGACAAAACTGTAACATCTTTCCATTAGTGTGAGTGCTGTACTCAACAATTAAATAAGTGAATCCTGTGCACGTACTAAGTTACATACCAGGTAAACCCATGTTCTTTTATTTAACTCAGTTCCAGGCACTCCACCATATTGGTTCCCCACCTGCATGTCCCCCAAGACCTTAAATATAAAAATAAGCTCTTCCATTCTGTACTTAAGGAATTGTAATTTGATTTATTCACTCATTCAACCAATTTTTATGGAAGGTCTACTATGGTGAGATATTCTCCTGAGTACAAGGGACAGAGTGAATAAGATAAGGCTCCTGTCCTCATACAGCCAACAAATAACTCCGTGAAATGTCATCCCTTTTGTTTTGCCTCATTCTTCTGGTTGGAGAATACCTATATGGGGGCGCCTGGGTGGCTTAGCCGGTTAAGCGTCCAACTTTCTCTTAGGTCATGATCTCGCGGTTCGTGGGTTCGAGCCCCGCGTCGGGCTCTGTGCTGACTGCCAGCTCAGAGCCTGGAGCCTTTTTCAGTCTGTGACTCCCTCTCTCTCTGACCCTCCCCTGCTCAGGCTGTCAGGCTGTCTCTCTCTCTCTCTCTCTCTCTCTCTCTCCTAGAAATAAATAAAACATTAAAAAAAAAAAAAAAAAGAATACCTATATGAATACCAATTGGGGCACCCAATGAAATAGTTTTTGTCCCAGTTTCAGGCTTCAGAAAATAGCTCTACAAATGGAACAGCATGGCTAATTCTGTGGGACAAGTGGGAAACTGGCTGACATTAATTCAATCATCTTGTCTGATTTGAGGGTATATGGATTAAAAAGAGGAGATGATACTATTTAGGCACGATTATGACTCTTCCCTGGTTCTCTAATGAATTCAGAAGGCGCAATAACTCTACAACAAGATTAACCAAAAGCTACTGTATATCTACAGAACTAGAGGTAATACAAGGTATTTTAGAGCCTATTTAGAAATATGGATGAAAAAGGTGACTTTGTGGTACAATGGATAGGGCACTCGACTTCTAGAAATATGGAAGACACAGTCCAAATCCAATGTTTCAGCATGAATGGACACAAATGTCTGGGTCTTGGGAATATAAGGAGCTTCTCTGTGAGAGGGTGGGAGGATAGGATTCAAGAGATAGAAACAGATGAAGCTAACTATACATAGTAGTCTATATGATCCAAAAAGAAAGATATCCTAGATCATGCCTGATTTTGAGAAAGAACCTTAGAGAAAAAATTCAATCCTTAATTATACAAATGAGGAAACCAAAGTTCAGAAAGACTAAATAATCCAACTAAAATCAAAGATGCCATAGTCCATAATCTGAGTCTCCTGGCTCCCTAAATCCTCTCTATCAAAATGTCAGGTAAGTTGAGAGGCACCTGGGTGACTCAAACAGTTAAGCGTCTGACTTCAGCTCAGGTCAGGATCTCATGGTCCATGGGTCTGAGCCCTCCTAAAGGCTCAGAGCCTGGAGACTGCTTTGGATTCTATGCCCCCCTCCCCCTTTTCTGCCCCTTCCCTGCTTGGCACTCGCTTTTGCAGGCTCTCTCTCTCTCTCTGAAAAATAAATAAACATTTAAAAAAATGCCAGGTAAGTTGAGTTCTTAAAATTGGAATTTAGAAAGCCAATGTGAAAAATTCAGGAAAGCTATCAGTAGGTAATATGGGGACTAATATAGTCTTAAAGTAGAAAGAATATACAAAATACTTCTGAGACATTAGTATAAATGAAATACATGACATATTGGAAAATTCAGAATAGACCACAAAAAAAAAAAAAAGAGGAAAAAAGAACACCATCTATAGCCTAAACTTTTAGGGGCTATCCATCTATACTGGATATGTACACTGTGTACACATAAAACCTGCTCTTGGCAGATTGTAGTCAAAAAGTACACATTAATCACACACTAAGCAAGGTACAGTTCTACTGTCAAGATAGCAAAGATTTTATGAAGCTTCCATTTCAGGACAGGAAAGGATTACACTGTTAACATTTGTGTCTAAAGTAAGTAAAAAATAATACTGCTCACAATCTCATCAAACACACACACACACACACAAAATGTTGACTGGCTTGATCAATGGACCTATAAATTCAAAGGATAAAAAATGTTCCTCTAATTATGTATTTATGTTACAACATGCTCTTTACACTCAGAACATTCACTTTCCAAAAGGCTGTAAAGATTACAACAAGACACAATCTTAATGGAAATAGAACTTCAGTAAAACTAGAGCATGTCCAAAATGTTATATCCTTGGCAAAAATTTATGAGATTCCTTCAATGTCTTAAGAGTTCCGGAAAAGCCGTTTTATTTCCAGTACGGTTGTTACAGGACATGAACATAGTTCTTCACATACTTTAAAAGAAAAATTTTAGCAAATAAAACACACTCACATGACTAAATAAATCATTAATTACAGAGTTAAAGCTACTCCTTCACTGAAAACTAAATTGAATACGCAAGTATGACAATATTTCAGCCCCAAGACCATCTTTAATACATCAGCAGTGGGGGTGAGATAGGATAAGAGGTAGAGAGAGACCAAATTATATTAAAGGATGGAATTAAAGCTAACATAATGTAATTCAAAGTTATCGGAAGCATGGCATGTTGAAACTGTAGACGAGCACATATCACCTAAGAAGTTTTGAGAAAGAATATTTCCGTAAGTCAAGATAACTGTTATGCCTAAGCCTTAAATTCAGGACGCTAGCATTACAAGGCAAATTATGAAACTATCCTGAACAAAAATTGGATCTGTCTGGAAGCCATTTATCTAACTCTCTAAAGAAACCTCACATTACTTATGCCAACAGAGTTGACTCAGCTGCAAGGAAGTTAAGTTACAATGAAATGCCAACCAAGGCAGAAACTTCAACACAACTAAAAGAGAAGGATCTACTATGGATATTACAGGGTATCTGAAAAGACTTTAATCTGGAAAATTACCACACTGCAGTTCAATCTGTCTTGCACAACAGCAAGAAAATAAATAAACAAAACATTAAGTCTTGGCCACACCATACCTACTTTCTACAAACGTATTTCTGAAAGATACAAGATCTTTATATGACAGTGCAATTCTTAAATTCAAAGTATGGCTATATATTAAATGTTTAGATTGGTATCAAAAAATAAGCAAAAAATAAAAACGAAGCAACACTTCCAAAATCAACAGTTCCGATTAGTTTTTTAAAGTCTCCATGGATTGAACCTATGTATATCTTTTGTCCTCAGTGAACCCAACATTACTCAGGAATAAAGAGGACAAGGGAAGGTCCTAAACTGAATTTTCTACTTGTTATAGAAGTGCAATAACAAGAACTTCCTTCCTCACCCACATGGATAATATAACACTAACAGACAACTTGAGCTCTTAGGAATAATAGGAATGTCTGCCCCTTCTCTATTCTATGCTCCCAAGGCACTTTACACAAGCTTCCCCTAGAGTTCTTACTCCTTCGTGTGTCTTTTATGTCTGTCTCCCCAACAGACTGAGTTGCTATTGGTTAGAGATCTTATTTTTTATTTAAACATCCCAGTACCTAATAGTGTCTCACACAGTAGTCAATTGATAAATCTTTCTGAAACATATATATTCTCTTACGTTCCATTCATCCTGTGAGCATTTGTGTATTCTCTACGTGTGAAGCAGAAAAGACCCCACCTGTACAATAATGAAAAAAAAAACAGAACTTTTGAACTCAAGCAACTTCTTGTGTTTCTGTAAGTTATTTTTGCAATAAGTTAATTAGCAAACTCATTGAAGGCAATTGTCTTGTCAATAACAGGTTATTGTAACCGGCAAGGCAAGGTGATGTCACAAAAGTGAGAACACTGCAGGTGGTAAGAAATGATCAGATGCAGAGTGAATGTTAAGGATAGAATCAATAAGATCTGCTGACAAATTAAGTATGGATCCATGTGTGAGAGAATGAGGTGATTCTTTATATGTATTTAAAAAGCAAAAGAGCATTAGAATTCCTACTAGAAGGGTGGTTTCCTAAAATAAAATTGCTCTTATGTTGTGGGTTAGGTATACTCTTTTTTCTCCTCTGTAAGCAGATACTTTACACTATTTCCTTCAAAGGAGAGGAAGAAGTTACGATTAATAGTACACTAAGAATAAGAATTGAGAGTGTTAGTAAAACAGTCAAGCTAACAGGAAAAAAGTAAGGCATAATTAGAACACTGGATATATGATTTGATGCACATTAAAATTTAAGTATGAAAGACTTTCCAATCCATAGCCTAGTCTTAGGCAGGCATAGGAAAGCTATCCATAAAACGGAAACCAAAAAAAATGGAAATTCAAATTTAAACTTCTAACCCCACTTAAGGCAATTATTCTGGCCTCAGGCTTTTTAGTATCTTTTTCTAGAAGAATATTGAGCAATACCAAGATCATTGGCAGCATAATCAGAAAGGTGTCAGGATATGTATTGGATACATTCCTAGAAATTAATATTCAAAGTTGGAAACAAAAATAACTCTGAAGGGTATTTTACGCACTCATTAAGTTTTAGGACCATTTTGCAATCATTACGTACTTCTCTTAAGTCAAATGCCGGGAAACAGCAATAGCGTTAGTTATTTAAAATCAGCCACTTTTGATGCATTTCTATTTCTGAAACAAAATATGGACAAGGAAACAAACAACTAGAGTTTCAAATTATGCATTTGGAACGAACATTGTTTACTTTTCAAAAGAAAAAAAATGTATCATTCATCACCAGAGAAATGTTTATAAGCTTACAGTGTCTTTAAAAACCATCAGGATTTCTTCTTTCTTTTTAATTTCTTAAAAGATGCTTAAGCATGCATTTAGTCTCATGAAAGAATATGGGGGAAAAGTTTAAAAACAAATTTCTAAATAACATAACTTACGTAAGCAATGAGTACCTCTCTTTGTTTTTGTTCCTAAAATTTACTTGTTCAACATTAAATGACAAAACAGAATGAGTCATTTTAAACTGTGATTAAAAAAAAAAACTCAATGAAAACAAACCTGGACATTCATTTTATGTTTCCTTTTAGGGTCTACCAAAGCAAGCAGGCTAGGCCAGTTTAACTTCCAACAAAGCACTGAAACAGACGTAATAAAGAACTCTTCCTCTTCGCTTTGCAGACCACAACCATGTGTACCAATATTTAGCCTAATTCCTACACTATGGGCATCGCTCACAATTTCAAAATTAAATGAAATCAAACTAATAGTACAGAATTTTAAAGGATATTGTCCAACAAGACTACTTTCTTCTCAAGCCCTGTGGTTATCAACCACTCAATGAATTAAGGATTAAATGACAGGCCTCTCAATCACAAGCAAATCAGGAATGATAAAGATGCAAACTCTGACTTCATTCACTACATTTATTTAAAGTGAACCTCACTGATTGCAAATGGTTAGCGGAAAAGTCACTGCCAATGGAACAGAGTTTGAAAATGGCGTCTTCACAGCTATTTTCCATTTTGGAAAGTAGTGACCAAATGTACTTCTATACAACATTGACTTCTGGCCCCATCCTCTGCCACAGCTGTAAGTGTAACTGCCCCCCACCCCAATCAATGCATAGTCATGTCACCTTTGCATTTTAAACTTGCTTCTTAAAATCTGGCATAGTATTTCCATGGTAAGCACTCATATGTTTCAGCCAATTCTCTGTAAAAGTCAAAGACTACTCTGGACTTAATGACTATAAAGTAGTTCAATTAAAATCATTTTATAAATGATAAATACAAAATTTACAATTTTACCTTTAATTTGACCATCTTATTATTTTCATTGTTTTTTTTATTTTTGAAGATGATAGCAATCTCACAGGAAATTACTCATAACATCTTAGTCAGTGGTTATTTAGAGTATCTGGTTTAAATTTGCCTCCAAATTAATATGTGGTAGCTACAGCTTTATTCTACTTACATAATTTAAAAAAGATGAAGCACCAAAGAAAAAGTAAGACTGCCTAAAAATGGCCTAAAGTATAAACATTAAAGTAAGTGAAAGAAGTCAACAGATCATTTGCTTCTATTTCTTTTCATACTGAAAGAAAAAACAAAACAAAACAAAACACACACACACACACACACACACCACTGAAATCAGAGAACTGTGCCTGCTACAATAAAAGAGTTTTTAGTAAAAAAATATGGAATTGTGATTTTACATAGTGAATACTTTCAAGAATAGGCATCTGACCATCATATATTTTTCCACATCATGAATAGTAGCAATTCTTAACAGATGGTCAAATTAGAACTGAAAAACAAAATTAAACAACACTGATTCATCTTTTCTTGCCACAGATATACTTTATGTCACAATATCAGGTTTTCATTTGATTTTTCTAACAAAATCACTGATGACTCCTTTTCCAAAATTGGTGTCAAGCTAAAAAAATAAAAGAGTATATGGTAATCTGTTGAATATAATAACCCTAAATTTAAATTCAACACTATGAGGTCAATGAAAAGATACGAATGTGAGTCATTTTACTGGCAGTGTATAAGGGGAAAAAATAAAAGGAATTTGTACCCATATCCTGATTCCACCACAAACTATGCAATGTTGGGCAAGTCACTCTATTATACTCTCAACCTCAGTCTCCACCATCTGTAAAAATGGGCATAATTACTTTTGTAAATGAGAATTATAATTACCATTTTTCAAAGATCCACATTTTGTATAAGAAAATATAACCATAGCTTTAAAATATGATACTAGGTGTCACTTCACAAATAACTTGAATAAAGCATTTCATGGGAAGGAACAAAAACACATTTCTATGAATCCTGATCTATTCAACAACTTAGGTTCCTATGAACTGCCTTGGATGTCTCACGATCTGTGGCCTTAAGGGGCTCCAAACTGTTTCATCAAGGTTTCTCATTTCCTGAAGGAACAACAGGAAGAAAAAAAAAAAAGTCCTCTAAAGAGAATTCAGTATACTACAGACATAAGGAAGAATTATAAGAGATAGCAAAACATCCCAAATAACCTACCTAATCTATATACTGGCTCTTACAGATTCTGATACAATAGAAAAAATAGGACTGGTAAACCTGATTCCTAGTTCCATTTCTACCAAGGGACAGCTGAGAACACCTGGAAAAGTCAATTAACTCTTGGGCCAGAACTGCCTCATCTATAAAAGAAGGGGGGAGAATGGGAGCTTGGTATGGTTTAAGGCTCTTTTATACTTTAGAATTATGCTGATGCCAAATGTTTTGGGAAACACCACCTCTGTACAATATTCCAGTCTGATCTTGTAAATTTGAGACAATGCTATTAAAAACAAAATCTAGCACACAGATAGTTTCTATGGGGCAGAAAAATAGAAACTACTGAAAAGTCTTCCAACGTTGCCATGGTTAGCTGTAATCACACGGTATGTGTACCCATGTGACAGCATCTCCAGGAACAGAGGAAGTTCTACATGTGGTTGTCATTAGGAGTGGATTAAAGGCGAAAAGCAAAACGAAGAGAGTAAATACCTTTCTCCTCCAGGTTTGAATATCCAGTAGCAAGAAGTATATTTGCATAATTCTGCTTAGAATTAAATCAGTAAAAAATACAAATGAAATATCCAAATATGGAAAATACTAGATCATTTGGATAGATATTAACTGATTTATAATTTTAAAATAGAAAAAAAACACTGTACTGTAATCAACAACAAAAGAATACCACATCCACCAGATAAAATACTGGGTGTTAAATAAACTTGATTTTGAAAAATGTTCAATGACGTGCAAATTCAGAACACAAAGTTGTGCATGGCAAATATTCCCAAATGGGATCTAAGTATCTATGCGTGTAGAAAAGACCCCTGAAAGAATTTCACCGAAAAATGAATGTAAGAAAGTTAGGTGATGAGATTATAAGTGAGTTTTTAAACCTTCCCTATAAGTACCCTTCATTTTCCAGGATGAAAATTTGTTTTATATTAATGTTTATTTATTTTTGAGAGAGCAAGAAAGAGAGAGAGAGAGGGAGACAGCACAAGTGAGGGAGGGGGAAAGAGAAAGGGAGGGGCAGAGAGAAAGGAAGACACAGAATCTGAAGCAGGCTCGAGGCTCTGAGCTGTCAGCACAGAACCTGATGCAAGGTTTGAACTCACGAACCGCAAGATCATGACCTGAGTCGAAGTTGGACACTTAACCAACTGAGCCACCTGGGTGCCCCTGTTTTATAATTTTTAAATGTTCCTATATAAAGAACAATATATTTTCTAAGCCTGTAATTTCAGAATTTATAAAAATGAATATACTCAATTAAATAGTTATTTCCCTAATTCCTGAAAAGGAATGTCTTCATTAGATCTTCATTGGACATAGGAAAACAATCTCAGAACATTACTAACATTTTTTATCCATTTTTTCCATTGCTTATAAATAGATCTGCCTAAAATATTTTATATATTTTTCCATAAAACAGCCATTCTTCTAAAACATAAGGTTCAAGATAATATACCTAGTATAAATAGGATAATCTACAAAATAATATTCTCTTAATTTTTTAGACACGAGCTATGCCTAAATTATGTAAATATGTTCAAAATTAAAAACAATGTTTAATACTTACACTACCAAATTACTTGAAAAGCTCCACAAAGATGACCATTAACAATCATCAATAAACTCATACTTCAATAATTTTTTAAGTTGGATCAGATAAAGGTCTGTATAGATAAAACACTATATAAACACTATATACTTATAAATAGTATATAAATTTTGATGTTGACCTGCTGAGCAAAAATGACTTAATTATACATGAACTCTTTTGATGATTTAGATTTCAGTGAAACTAATAAAAACAGATTTCTGATAAAATAAACAACATTATGAGTTTCCAGGTAAATGCCCGAAGAATAAAAAGATTAATATTAATAAGATCCTTTTAGAACAAAAGAAGAAATCAAATGCTTTTCTTTAAATTTTTAAGCAAAAGGAATAATAAATTTCAATGACACTATAGATGGGGAAAAGTTCTATCTCTAACATTTCATGAGAGCTTTTTCCCTCTAAGAAGCTGATAATAAAGTTTTAAATGCATATGTAAAAATTCTGTGGGTTGCATAATACTTGTTCTCTTTGTCATGTAAAATTGAAAAATAACATTTGATGTTAAAGTAAAATCAGATGCTAGAAAAAATGCATTTTATTACCACATATCACCACTGAATGCACTAGGAAAATATGCTAAAGTTAGTTATTCTGTGCATATACACTAACAGCAATCTTCTCCTCATCACCTGATTAAGGCTGCTGATGCTAATGCTTTAAATGAATTTTGATGCAATTTTACCATTTCTTAGCTTACCAAGTAAGAACATGACAAGAAACAAAGACCTAAAGTATGTGGTTAAAATCGTAGCAAGACATTTAAAAAAGAGGGAAGTGTGCCCCACCAAGATGGCTCAGTGGGTTAAGTGGCCGACTTAGGCTCAGGTCGTGATTTTGCGGCTCATGAGTTCAAGCCCTGCATTGGACTCTCTACAGTCAGTGTGGAGCCCATTTCAGATCCTCTGTCCACCCGCCCTCTCTGGCCCTCCCCTGCTCACACTCGCTCGTTCTCTCTCAAAAATAAACACTTCAAAAAAAAAAAAAAAAAAAGAGGGGAAGTGTATATTAGCCCCATAAGATGAGCATGCAAGAATAACGTTGTGTTAGGCAAACAAGAAAGGCATTCCCTATGACGGGGCACCTGGGTGGCTCAGTCGGTTAGGTGTCTTGACTTCAGCTCAGGTCATGATCTCACAGTTCGTGGGTTCAAGCCCCACATTGGGCTCTGTGCTAATAGCTCAGAGCGTGGGGCCTGCTTCAGATTCTGTGTCTCCCTCTCTCTGCCCCTCCCCCACTCGTGCTCTGTTTCTATCTCAATAATAAATAAATTTAAAAAAACATTTAAAAAATTTAAAGAAAGACTTCCCCTTTGATTACAGCAAAACCACATTTGAAACCCCTTCAATCCATAAGGCCCCATTTATCAAGTTCACTGCACTGCTCACATAGTAATCTTTTGGCTACAAGTCACAGAGCCTTTTTTTTTTTTTTACTGAAAATGTATTTTCATCTTGTTTTCTTGTTTTTACTTTCTGCAGTCTGACCACACACACACACACACACACACACACACACACACACACACACAATGTATATATACACCTGTAGGTTATCCATATTTTTATCCATATGTTATATACATGTGTAAGCATGTATGTGTGTATACACACACACCTCTTTACTCACAATTTACTTATAAATTACCTACTGTGTATCTGGGTCTATGCCTGATCCTGGGGATGGAAAAACAATCAAGATTTGGTTCCTGTCCTCAAATAGAAAACATAATTATAAAACTGTCCCCTTGATTGTTTTGCATAACACACATGCCTTCAGTATCATTTGCTGATGGAACTGCCTGGCCTTTTCACGAGGGAGCCTCCTTTTTGGGCCATCTGTCTCAAGTGAATCAGCACAGTCTGGTTCTAAACTTTCAATCTGCACAGTTCTGCATAATTCTTACTCCTAGTTCCCTGGCCCCTCACTGCCTAACACATTATTAGTCTAACCACAAGCAGTCAATCAATAGTTGCTGACTGGTTGATTGCTTGGTTGAACCACTAATCACCAATATCCGGAAACACAACAATAACAAAATAATGGCATCTACTAATTGATAGCTTATTAGATATCAGTTACTCTGACAAGCACTTTATATACACTGTCCCATTTAATTCTATAATAGAATTATTTTCACATTTAATTCTATCTTTTGAAAGATGATAAACCTGAGGCTTTGAGTTTTAAGCTACTTGCCTAAAGCCATACAGCTAGAAAATGATTTCCAACTCAACATTCTGCCATAGCCACTATTATCACCTTTCAACGAGAAGAGTCCTACCTAAAGACGGCTTAACTTAACAAAAAAATATTTTTAATTTACTTTGAGGTGGGGGGAGAGAGAGAGAAAGAGAGAGAGAGAGAAAAAGAGAGAGAGAGAGAGAGAGAGAGAGAGAGAATCCCAAGCAGGCTCCACACTGTCAGTGCAGAGCCCAATGGGGTGCTCAAACTCACGAACTGGAGACCATGACCTGAGCCAAAAACAAGAATCAGACACTGAAGGGGCGCCTGGGTGGCTCAGTCGGTTAAGCGTCCAACTTCGGCTCAGGTCATGGTCTCACGGTTCATGGGTTTGAGCCGCGCATTGGGCTCTGGGCTGACAGCCAGCTCAGAGCCTGGAGCCTGTTTCGGATTCTGTGTCTCCCTCTCTCTCTGACCCTCCCCTGCTCACGCTGTGTCTCTCTCTCTCTCTCAGAAATAAATAAAACATTTAAACAAACAAAAAAAAAAGAATCAGACACTCAAAACAACTGAGCCACCCAAGCACCCCCACCCCACAAAATTTTGATTCATATGTAGCCATATACTAAGGCGCGAGTCAACATAAACAGCTAACTCAATCAAAAGCATATAATCACACACACAAAAAGGGTATTAAAGAAAAGCAAGCATTTAAGCTATATATATTTATGTAGGTGTGTTTAAGACCATTGTATCTTTAAGATATTTCACCAGATTAGACTCCAGAGATCTCTTTTCTCTGCATTAGTAATCACTGTCAAGACTAAACCATATAGTTTTACCTACTGAAAGGGATTTTGTTTTTCACAATCCAGCCATGAGCTTTCAGGTGCAGACCTGTGTCTTATCTACATCCAATCCTGGCCCCAGCACAAGGCCTGCCACATACTGGGTGCTCAATACACAGCCATGGAATGCAGTCATTAAGTCTTAAAACTCTGACCTTAGGTGAACGTTCCATTTATCTGAATGCCTGAGAATACATATATATCTGGAACACCACAGGCAGAATCAGTGATGAAATATTTAAGCAGAGCAAGATAAACTTATATTCCAACACATGAAATCTGAACCACTATTTCTTAAATGTAAATACATAAATATAAAACATGTTAACACCATCTTCTGACTAGAATTTTAATTAGCAAAGTTGGAAATTTCGCATTATCTCCACAGCAACTACACCCTGGCAAGAGATACAGTAAATATGTGTGAACACTGGATGCACTAGAAACAAAACATAAGAACTCAACTGCAGTGGTTGTCAAGATTGCAGGCTTAAATTTAGCAACTTAGCACATTTAATCATAAATGCCTAACTTATATCTTATTTCCTTGATTTTATTTTATTTTATTTTATTGAATGTTTTATTTATTTCTAGGAGACAGAGAGAGAGAGACAGCGCGAGAAGGGGAGGGTCAGAGAGAGAGGGAGTCACAGACTGAAACAGGCTCCAGGCTCTGAGCTGGCAGTCAGCACAGAGCCCGATGTGGGGCTCGAACCCACGAACCGCGAGATCATGACCTAAGCGAAAGTTGGACGCTTAACCGACTAAGCCACCCAGGCGCCCCCTTATTTCCTTGTTTTTAACATTTACTAGAAAGGTAAAAAAAAAAAAAAATAAGTATGCATATATATATATATTATGTATTATACATTACATAATATAGTGAATTTTGCAAAGTACAAAAGAAGATCAGTAAAGCAGTCTCATCCTGGAGGTTTACGAAGCATTTTATGATACCCTACCCAGGGTAGCACCTTCCTCACAGATGTTAGTAACTTGTATTAAGTACAGGATTCATTTGGCCCAGTTTATGCTGTCTTCTATCAGTACTTCAAGGATCATCCTCATTTACATTTGACTTCTATCACACTCAACTGCATATCCTTTTTGGAAGCTGGTAGAAGAAAAATATCCTGTCTTCCATTTTTAGTTGACTTTTGCCACAAAAGTAGTGACTCTCTAAAAGTCCCTTGTATTCTACCCAATTCCTGATCCACAGCAAATACTCAAAATAAATTCACACATCTACCGAGAGGAAAGTAGTAAGCCTGCTACGGAGTTCCCAAGGTTACCAACCTTCTGAAGCTCCTATCTCTAAAACTGCAAAACTGAACATAATAGTATCTATCTCATAAAATTACCATGAGCATTAAAAGTGCCTAGCATAGAGCGTGCACTGGACTATTATAGGTTTTATTTTGAGCCTCCGTTTCCTCATAGGTTAAAAAGGATCAATAAAATCTAACCCAGAGCTGTGAGAACTGAATAAGCACAATATGTAAATAAACTGGCATAAGGGCCTGACATGCAGCACGTCCTCAAAAAACCAGAATTCCTTTCTTTGCTACCTTGCCTCTGAACTACTTTAAGATCCAGAAGAAACTTGGGGCGCCTGGGTGGCTTAGTCGGTTAAGCGTCCGACTTTCACTTAGGTCATGATCTCGCGGTTCGTGGGTTCAAGCCCCGCATCGGGCTCTGTGCTGACTGCCAGCTCGGAGCCTGGAGCCTGTTTCAGTCTGTGACTCCCTCTCTCTCTGACCCTCCCCTGCTCACGCTGTCTCTCTCTCTCCTAGAAATAAAACATTAAAAAAAAAAAAAGATCCAGAAGAAACTTAAACATCAAATGTAGTAAAGAGTTGGTTCAAAGAATGTAATCTATCATTTTAATAAACATTTTTTATGGCACCAATACAACTTTCCCATGAAAGACTACAATTATTTATTAATACATAAAACGTAGCCTAAGAAGAAATATTATAAGAAATTTGAGTACGTCTTTAAAATGAGCATTTGTTCCTATTTTTACCTTTTCTTCTAGCTGGTCCTTCAAAGTCTGATATTTTAGCTTCAGTTTTTTGTTCTCCTGTTCATTCTGGGTTAATTCCTCTGTCAGCCTGTCACACTGCGACTTCAACTTCTCTAGCTGACAAAGATGGACTTTAGCCGTGTTCTTATCTTCTATGCTTTCTGCCTGAGAAGAAGAGAAGAAGAGAAAGTCCACTGGCCACAGCCAAACTGTACACCAAAAAGTTACACATTTTAGCAGTGGGTAAAAACTTCAAGATTTTGCTCTATGCAGCTGTACGGAAACATACACACAAAGAAAATGCCCGTTGCGTTTATTCAATCACTCCGCAGTGCTCGCGAAGCACTCCCTCAGTGAAAGGTCGCAACTAGGTGCAGAGATCATGAATGTGAAGAGAGAGGAGAGGCCTCAGAGGCCTAAGCTCTCCATTCCACAGCAATGAGTGAGGAGTGCGGCGGACACTGTACCAGCCCAGGGAGGGGACATCAACTCTGCTGAGGGGTGATGACAGAAGTGTCCCAAAAAGGAAATACTACCACACAGTACTGACTGATCAGTTTCGTCATCTATAACCCGGGGTTGTGTGAAAGAATTATATATTTTCAGTACCACAACATTATCCATACCACCCTTTGAGGCTAAAAGGATTATGAATCGTAACAGCCAAGAAACTACAAATAATTTAACGCGAAAAGGAGTTTGCCAGTGATTGTTTCAGTACCAATGGCATAAGAAAGTATCTGGGATTTGATCTTTTTCTGGAATATAACCAGAATCAGGTTTAAGAAAAAAGGAGGAATAATCTATTCCGTATATGGGATTCCATAAAGATTTGCCAGGCACATGAAACTTAAAATAACATTTTAAATGTTATTTTAAATAAATATTATTTAAAATGTTTAATGAATTTTAAAATAACAAGAATGTAAACACTTACTATATGTCACGCACTGCACTGCTCTCAGACCTCTCTACATGGGTTTCCCTCATTTGGTCATCACAGCAACCAAACCAGGGAGGTACTACTTCTACTGCCTCCTTTTTTGAAGCTGATGCCCAGAGACACTCATAACTTGGCCCAGGATATGGGATGAGTAACTGAAGAGCCAGGATTTGAACCTAGGAGTCCTCTCTAATGTCCATGCTTTCAACTACTCTGCCGCACTGCCTTCAGAAAGGTACATTTATCATTTTTAAAAACCAGCTGGGTACACTTGTCAATGTTAACTGGTCACGCCTACCAGTTACCAACAGCCAATAAGCAACTACCTATGATCTGCTTAAAATATATTAATTCCTAAAATATATGTTTCTTTTCTTTTTCCAAGTGTATTGTAAGTGTGTAATCAGGTACGTAGGAATTCGATCATTGGAATCAATTTCCTGAAAGAAGTTTTGTCAGCTTTCGACAAAATCTATATTATATTCACCTCACAAAATTCACCTAAGACCAGATGCCATTTTAAATTAACAAAAGAATTGATTTCAATGAGGAATCCTGTTTTCACAACCCAAAAATAAAACTACAAAATAAAGTCTCTCATCAGGAAAATTGCTCAATTATGATTTCAAGTTTCAATAGAATGCTTTGCCATTTATGATTAATGAAACTCTTAGGTATACAAGGTTCCCCCTAAAGCCAAAGGCGAGCTGGAGCTGGCTCAGGGAGCCTTAAGAACCAGTGGAGCCCATCTCTTCCCGACACTGCCCCTCTCTGGTGAGATCTTTCATAGCCTGAAATCAAATGATATACTTATACGACACTAAAACCGGGCAAATCCTGTAAATCAGGCTTTCCCCCTACACTCACTGAGAGCTTATTTTAAAATATCTATGAGCACACTAATGCCTAAAGTTGGCCAAGAACTCACTTCTTGTTGTGGTTTTATTATTACATTTACACTTCACTCTAAGGTTTACAAAGTGATGTCATACTCATAAAAACCCTGTGGTAAAGACATTACTAGTCCCATTTTATTGATGAGGTGCAAAAAGGTTAAGTAACTTGACCAAGGTCAAAAAGCCAGCAAGTAGCAAAAGTAAAGAGTTCAAATCCTTGGTCTTTTGATTCCAAAAAAGGCTCTACAAAAATTATCGTTGAAATCATAATCATAATATCGTTGAAACACATAATGATAACCCAATATCCTTCAAATATTAATAGTAGCTAGAGTATTTCATTAAAATATTTAAATTTAAAATGTTTAAAAGGCATAAGAAGAGTAGCTCTAGATGGGGAAAATATATAATCTGTGCAGAGAAAAAATATGGGTAATGTATCAGCACTTATTAGACTCAAAAAACGTAATAAAGGTGAACCCAGAAGACAAAGAAATATAATATTTATAGAGCTACTTGTCCAAAGTCCTTCTATACATAATTCCTTGTACTAAATCACCTATGATGACTATTAATTCCTTTTAATTAATATAAATAAATAAAAAGTATAGAATTATATTANGCTGACAGCCCAGAGTCTGCTTGGCATTTTCTTTCTCTCTCTCTCTTAAAATAAGTAAACATTTAAAAATAATTAAAATAAAATAAAACAAAATAAATAAAATAAACTGTGCTGTGGTATCACAATCTCTGGTTCTCCTTTTAAGCTCTTTCGTTGCTTTTGTACTACATTGAAGAGTGATAGTAACACCCTTCCTATATCTGTTTTTCAAATTTAAAAATGCCTATAAAGTTCAGAATATCTGCAGCGTATCTCTAAAGTATATATTCTTCACATACAAGTAATTTCTTACAGCTTTACTGTGATCTCACCACACATGAACACAAAGCACCTCCCCAAAAAAGGATGGGGAAAACCACCTAGTCTCCTGTTGAATACTATCTACCCGGTTTTGATCCAACCCCCTCACAATTCCTCAGGGACCTTCTCCACCAATCTCTGACAAATGGAATGAACACGTTTTTAGTTCTTTTAACCTGTCTGCCACATTTGATACTCTTGACTATACTTTTCCTAAAATGCCCTGCCTAGGTTTCCAAGATACCATTCTCTTCTGGTTCCCTCCTCTCGTATAATCCTTTATTCTTATTTGCTAGAACCTCTTTCTCAGTACTTCCCTTATAGATTGGTATTCTAGAGTTTCATTCTCTTTCCTCCCTATACGCTCTCATCCAAATCCCATAATTTCAACTACCACCAATATGTTACTGGATCCCAAATATTTAACTTTAATCTCAATTTCCTCCTTAATGTCTAACCCATTATGCACTAAAAACTGTTCTACCTAGACTTTCATGGTTAGGCTTCAGGTCCTTTCCACCTAACTCAAGATGCTAAAAAACTGGATTTGTCACTGTTCTCTCCAAATCTGTTCTGTCTGTATAATCTGCCTTGAAAAATAGCCTCATTATCCACCGAGTCACCCAACTCTATACCTAGTCATCATCGATTCTACAGCTTTTCCAGTACAGCAGTGTAGTTAAGAACAAAGGTACCTGACTACCTAGGTTCAAACTCTGTCTCCACTACTTTTTAGCTGTAAGACCTTGAGCAATTAACTTCCTATGTCTCAGTTTCCTCATTAGAGAAAAAATAGCAAACAATCTGCAGGGACAATACGAGTATTAAATGGTTAACATATGTAAGTTTCTTACAGTCTTGACTGGCACAAACTGAGCATTTAAAAAAAAAAAGTCAGCTGGTATTATTATTATTGTCAAGAGCCAATCAATCAACATACAACATATATTTTATTTTCTTTAAGATTAGCTCTTCCCCATAACTCTGACTCTCCTTTTATATGTCCTCATCAACTCTGACAGACTGTTATGCCATACTTCATCAATATTAAGACGTATTCTCTCACATTTTACCACCTCTATCTTGGGAGATAGTTGTCTTGCAGCTGATAGTATTTCACGTATTTTTTTTTCTTAGTAGAATAATGATGCATCTGGCAATTGATGGTGTCTTAGGTTCAATGAAATATAGTAAAGCCCTCTTACCTATTCACCCAGCCTCCATTCTGCTCTGCCCATCCCAATTAATAACCCCAAATCCACTATTGCCAGTAAGCTATTTAGAACTGGGGAAGAATTCATAAAATAGCTGAAAGTATTCGACAATTGTCAATTTTCATTATAATTTCATTTTTCGTCATAAGCATTATTACCGTAGTTGTATTTCAAGGAATTTTGGAAAAAATTATAATTAACCTTGTCTGTTTATTCACGTATACAACAGATAACTACAATGTTCCAGGAAGTGTTCTGGGCACTGAAGATACAGCTGTAAACGAAACAGACTCAAATCCCAGTCCTCCTGGACTTTTCATTCTAATAAAGGGAGAATAAAAAATAAATAATATGGAATCTGTATCATATGATGATAAGTACTATGGAAAAAAACTAAAGCAGGAAGATGGGATAAAATTATCACACTTCTGACAATCATGTTATGAAGTAACTCCCCTGCATGGGGATAATGCTTATACCATTAGACCCTAGAAACATTTCCCCAAGTTCGATATCTCAATTAAGCATTTATCCAGGCAACTTTGATTTGGAAAAGAAGGGGTAAATCTCAAAAGCCTTGGGTTTACACAGCTCATAAGCTGATCCACTTTAGTTACCATACTAATAAGGACTGTGGTTATAGCTTCTATGGCCTTGACAAGTCTTTGCCTTTTATATTTTGGGAGGTCACAAATGTCGAATGAGGGCACATTTCAGGTCCCCGACTTACTGCCACCTCTGCCTTTCCTGAACTCCCAAAATAGCTACATGTTCTTTTTAAAGGGTTTCAGTGCTCTGAAATAGGCGCTCCCAGGTGGCTGCTATAACTCATTTCAACCTGGCTGAACAGGCACAGATAAGCCTCTTTACTGTTAATTTTATCTTCCCTTCAGTGCTTAGGTATACAGAATAATCTTTAAAAGTTTATGCTTTATTAACTTCATGAGCCACCAGAAAAGTTCCTTCAGTATCATCAGGATAATTCAGCTCAGGTACCTTCAGTGTCCTAATATGATTCTCAGCCTCACTCTTTTCCTTCTTGAAGTGCTTCATCAGCTCCTGGATGTTCTGCTCGTGTTTAGTTTTCACACTCTGCAATGACGATGTGAGATCTTCCAGCTCCCTCTGGTGAACGTCTCGCTCTAGCTTTAACTGTGTAACGATTGTCGCTGTTTCTTCATCTCTGGATTTTGCCTGCGTCTTGAGGTCCGCAAGGTTCTTAAGCACCTCTTTCCTGGCTCTCTGTTCCTCAGCCAGTTTATTGGCAAGATCGGCCCGGATGGCACTCAAGTCCTTGACAGACTCTTGCATCTCGAGAAGTTGAGCTTTGTCCTTGGCCTGGCTCTTCTTTAGCTCTGCGATTTCTGCTTCCAGGTGAGCTTTCTCAGCTTTCATCTGGCTTTGAACCTTATTCTGCTTCTTCAATTCACTTTCTAGCCTATGGATAGTGTCCAGGGAATCCTTGACTTCTAGTTCAAGGTCAGCTTGCTGAGCCTTAATATCACTCAGTTTCTGCTCCTTACAGTGAAGCTCCTCCTCTTGAAGGGCACGCTTGGTTAAGACATCATTCAATTCCTTTCGAAGATTCTCTATCTGTTGTAACGCTGCATAAAGCTGGCTTTTCAATTCATCCTTTTCTTTCAGAATCTATCAGGTTAAAAAAAAATTCACTGTAAAGGTTATCATAGGGACTGTCAGAAAATAAAGTTTAATACACACAGAGAAGAAAAATTCATAAAATAATATTTTGTATTTTTCCATCTTTTTAATGAAAAATAATTTTAGGCTAGAAAAGGAAAAATACAATTACCCTGAAGTAACACCACACTGAAATACATGCTTCAGATTTTCATCACCAACAAAGGTCAGTCCTTGATTATAAAAAATTATTTAAATGCAGGATAAAATTTAGCAAAAGAATGGGGAAAGAAAAGAGACTCCTATTATAATTTACCAGAGGTTGAAATAATATAATGTTAATTAAAATAACAATTATTTGCATTTCAATTGCACAGGTTATTTTTTTAATTGCACACTTTTAAAAAGGAGAAATGTCAAAAAAAGATAAAGAAGATAATACAGGGAGGCATGAAGATACAATCTAAGAAAGGCATCAACCATCATCTTATCAGTAGTGACAAGAAATACACCAATATCTAACTGGGAGTCTTGAAGTCCCAAAAGGACAGAAATAAGATTAAGATTTGGAGAGGTTGGGAAGTGACTCAAGAGAAAAGGCAAGGGACCAGATGTCCATCATCCTCTGCCTGCCTCTCTGCAAAGTTAGGGTTGACACTGATGGCTGGAGGCCAAAATCTAACCCTCTCATCCTTACCAGCCACAAATGCAAAGAAAAAGCCAGCAGCTAAGGAAGCTGAAATCAGTTCTCCACCTCACCCCCCATGCCCAACACTGGCACCAAGAACAATCTCTGGGCCTGCGTATTGATGCACGCCACACCTTGACCACGGAAAAAAATAAGATTTGTGTTTCAGAATTAGAAATAATGAGTAAAAATGCAAATACTTACAAGGCAGTTTTACACTTTATATTTTATACTTCAACAGGAAACAATTCATGATAAACTGCAATGAGTCAATCACTCCAAAAAAATATTTTCCTCAAATCCCTGTCAGTTTATCAAAGGAGAAACAGCATGAAGCTAGCATGAGAAATAATAAAAGGAGGTGGTTAAGCAGATGAGCTCTGACCAGAAAGAACTGAATATGATTCTTAGTCCAGCCATAAGTCATTCTCGAGCTTTAACGAAACTATTTATCTTAATATAGATAACAATAACACCTATATCATAGGGTTGTGATGAAGACTAGTAGAAAAGAGTTTGGTTGGGCAGAAGATTCAAGTTCAAGGAGAGGCCAGGATCTTCATTCAAGACAGTGATCAAATCTGTGAAGAAGAGGTCTAACTGATAAAGCAACGTCCCTCGATTGAAAAGACTCGGGACCACAGAGGAAAGAATTCATTTTGTTTTTTTTGTTTAAAAAAATTTTTTTAAATGTTTATTTATTTTTGAGAAGGACAGAGCGCAAGGAGGGGAGGGGAAGAGAGACAGGAAGACATGGAATCCAAAGCAGGCTCTAGGCTCTGAGCTGTCAGCATAGAGCCCGATGCGGGGCTCGAACTCATCAACTGCGAGATCATGACCTGAGCTGAAGTCGGACGCTTAACAGACTGAGCCACCCAGGTGCCCCAGAATTCACTTTGAAAAGCAGGAAAAGTGGCTAGAACTAGAAAGTCTAAGAGTAGGTGTATGGTTTTTCTATTGCAGTATAACAAATTCCAGTAAACTCAGTGACTTAAAACAATACCCATTTATTATCTCCCTATTCCAAGAGATCCTAAGTCCAGGAGAAATACTGTGCCCAGGGTTTCCTAAGGCTAAAATCAAGGTGTCAGCTGACCTGGGCTCTTACTTGGAGGCTTTGGGGGAGATTCTACTTTCAGGTTCATCATCCATGTTGTTGGAATAATGTAGTTCCATGCTCTCACCACTTTGATCCTGGTTTTCTTGCTAGCTTTGGGCCAAGGGTTGCTCTGAGCTTCTAAGGCCACCCACACTCCTTGGCTCATGGACTCCTCAAACTGTAGCCAGTGACACCAAAATGATTCTTTCTCTTCTTTCAAATCCTTGGACTTCCCCTTCTATCAACAGCCAGAAAAATTTCTATGCTCTTAAGGACTCCTATTATTAGATTAGGCCCATCTGGATAATCTCCTTATCTTCAGGTCAACTATGCCATATAACAGAATCATGAGAGTGATAGCTCATCATGTTTACAGGCTCTAGAAATTAGGGTTAGTCATCTCTGGGAGGTCACTCTAGTTACCATACTAGAGAAGACAGAAATGTACAGAATCAAGTCTTGGCTATAAGGACAAGCAGGAGGGGCCTGAGAACAAGGAGTGGTGGCTTCAAGACAGTGATTAATATTTGGAATACACAACATAGGCCCCTGGCCAGAAGTTAAAGAGACTTCCATGCAGCCCTGACAATAAAAATTATATTTTCAAGATGAAGCTTGAAATTTGCATCTTGGAATGCAAAATACTATAATGTCTTCCTGAAGTTGGTTTAAGCAGCAAAGGTATTTCTTTGTTCAATGAGATGGAACAGTTCAATAAGAGGGTTTCAAAACTCAGGCTCTGCCTCTCTACAATTCTCTAAGTTTTGCCCTCTACTTCAGTGTTCCAAGCATCACATCACATGACAAAGGGTGGTAGCTTTAGAGAGGACAGTCACAGACTATATTGGTCAAGTTTGTAATTTCTTTGCCAAGAGAGTTACTAAAAACTAAATTAAGTTCTATTTGCTTTTTGTTAATTGCTTGGCTAGTAGCCACAGCCCAAGTTTTTGTCTAGACATGGTCTCTGAGTCTGATAATGACAGTATCTCAACTGCTACCTCAATATCCTGGACATTCCCAGGGGCCCTCAGTTGAATAGGCTTTATCTTGAGGGAATTCAAAACAATGGACTTGGATCCCCTTTGTCTGGCCAGGAATGCTTAAGGAGAGGCATTTGAAAGGGGCCTGAGAAATCAGGCTTATTTTTTATCCCATTTTTATTTCTGCTACGTTTTCTACCTCCCTCTCTTGCTTGGACTAACTTTGGCAAAGACAGATCATTTGGCTATTCCAATGCTAAAAAACTCCAAATTACAGACTCCATATACTTGGATTACAAATTGCAGATTTTCAATCTCTCTACCCCAAAAAATTTTGCTGCTTTTAGACAGGCAGGCTTCAACCTACACTTGCCTTTCTCTTGTGTGCCTCTTCTGAAGGCTGCAGTAAGTTCACAACACACGCCAACATCCTAAAGTTTTGGTCCTGGTCATTTAATACCCCACTCTGAGGCACGGCATCACTGCCCCAACATATGATTTGTGATGGTTCAACTAACTACTTCCAATAGCACAGTGTGCCAACTTTCCCTTTAGAAAGGTAGGCTGCTCTTGTCCCCGCTTTACTCCCCACTTAGTCAATCCTATATTTCAGACTCTTTTACTTAAAGTTCCTGACTCCTAAAAATGATGTTTCATACCAGCTTGAGTATCTTCTGCTGACAGTACAGAAAAACTCCAGTTCAGGCTGACTTAAACTACAAGGTAATTCAATATCATTCCACGCCCAACTGCTCCAGACGTGGTGTCAAAGTTCAGGTCCACCTCTCAGAATTTCTCTTGGCAATACCTTCCTGTGTGTGAGACTTCATTCTCAGGACCATAGCAAGATAGCCACCTTCAGCCACCGCAAGCATCACAGCCCGATACAACAAAGCCAGAGAAGGAGAAAATCTCTCTTACGCATCGTCTTCAGGAGTGAGTAAATATTCACCAGAAGCTCCCCCAACAGATTTCATAAATCATTCTTCATTGATCGGAAGAGGGTTGTATGCTTGGTAACTGGCCTTTTTGAATGAAACAGGTTGGGGTGGGGGGGAGATGGCAATAATCAAGACCACTGATATTCCTATGTAAATTTTGTTGGTACTATTCAGGAGCAGAAATGGAAAAAGTAAAGAGTTGGTTTGATTCCAGACTGAAGATCAGTGTGTGAGGTGGAAGAAAAAATTGAAGCTGCTGATGAGCATGTCATTAGAGTAGCTTTTCACGAAGTCCAGTTGACAGGAAAAAAATAGATTCCAGGAAATGGCTGGTCAACCAGAGGAATGTGGAAAGATCAAAATCAGATGTTAATGGTTAAAAAAGGAAAACAGAATAAAAGAAATGTGTAAGATCAGACACTTAAATTTTGGAACTAAAGACGTGAACATAAAGAAATTACAGATGAGGACAAATTTAAGCCACAGAAATTAGCTGCTGAGTGACTTGAAGGTCACTGTAACATGGGAAATTAGTGAAGTTTAAGGGCACAGAGTTCAATGGGTTGCTGACTTGAACTTTGGAATCACCAAAGATGATGACAAGAATTACATGTAAAAAACAGGTTGAGGGGAAGTCAGGTGCAAAAATCCTTGAGAACTGTGGAGGCGTAATGGAAAAAGAGCAGCAGTCAGGAATAATGAGAAGAGAATGTTCTAACCAAGCAAACCCTGCTTCCAAAGAAGAAAAGTGGGAAGAGAAGACTGTGAAAGAAGGGTTGAAAATGACTATGAGAAGCCAGAACACTGACACTGTCTGAAACCTACATAAGAACAAGAACCAACTCCTCAAAAGCCTGACCACGAAGCACATGTAAGTTTTGTTTGTTTATTTGAATTAACTAAAAGGTAAACAGAAATTTTTGAAAGAAAAAGAAAGTTATTTTTCTGCATATGAGGATACATGCAGACAGACTTCTGGATTATTCTAATAATGTCAGTACATTAGCCTTTCTAAAAGCATATGATAGAACTGGTACACATTTAAAATGTCCTTTAGCACTGATCCTTCTTACTTTTCAACCTTTAAATTAAAAAATTCATCTTTTAAAAGACCGTATATATTACATATACTCCTTTTCTCCTCAGGATGAAGGCAATACACAAAAGGAAAAGATGGCAATTTGAGATCCTTGAAGTCAAATATTATCAAGCAAAAAGCTCAACATACAGGGCCAAACCAATTATTCTGCCAACTCAGCAAGAAAAACAAACAACCTAAGAAGTTCTATAAATTTGGAAATATTCAGAAAAGCATACATTATGATCAGAATCCAAGTTCAACACTTTTTCCTTTCTCATTTTCAAAGCACATACAAGAACCAATAACTTCAAACAGCACTTTAAGAAAGATAAAGACAAAACGCATAAAAAATAAAAAAGATAAAGACAGAAGTAACATAATGATTAGATTATTTATATCTACAGAATTTTAGGTCTTCCAATATGTGTTCATCTATATTCTTAAAGAAGATCATGACCCACTGATGTCAACATCCGTGCCATTTTCTTTCAAGGAAAGTATACAGTCTGATCTCCCTGGGGTTTTTTTCTGCAATGCTTTGTTTTTCTGTTTGATATTTCACATCATTCAATAATGAAGTAGTTCTGTAATAGAATATATATTTGATAATCTTCCCAAAATTCCAAAAATATAAAAAAAAACAAGAATAAATCAGTGCAATTTTTAGAATAAAAGCCTAATTTAGCCTTCTACTACATTTTTTAAGTGGCAAATCTTAAAGCAGAAAATAAATTATGCAGGAAAAAAGAGATAGAAGTAGACACAGAAGTATTTAGGAATCACAAAAATTGCTTCGTTTAAGCATGGAAAATAGCTCAGCGAGGCTACTTACTAAACAATTAATTTACTTTGTAAAACATAATGTGTTTTATTTGTAAATCAGTATTATTTTTATTTTAATGTATACTTCCAAATATACCCTGCAGTCACTTTTTGAAAATAATTAATCCAAAAAACAAAATGAAACAAACAAAAGGAACAGGCTGTATTACTATTGCCTTAAGGTGGCTTTGTGATTTTATTAAGAATTAAATACTCCTTAGGGGTATTATTCAGTAAGACATAAAAATAAACATGCTTTCTTTCTGAAATTATTTACAATGTATTTCCACATCATGGATTTACTGGACACTTGAATTTGCAGTGAAATATCAGTTACCCTTTCTTCTTTGATTAACCACTGCTCTAACTGCAACATGCTGCATTAATTTTTAAGGCTTTTAAAGTGAAAATTACAATGCCTGCTGTGATAATTGTGATACTACCCTAACTGTGGCAATCACTTTAAAACTACTTCTTTGCTTATCATTAGCAATGCTAAGTGATAAAAATAATTATATCAGGAGCATTCTGGGAAATAACTGTTTAACAATTGTGAATATTCTAAAAAATTCCATCCAGAAAATTCTGCATCGTGGATTAGGATACCATCTGATGACATGGACTCTTCTAAATTTCCTCTAATTAGGTAAAATCCCCAGATAGTTCTCAGTCAGTCAACCCTTCTCACCCCCCTTCTTTCCAGCTGCCTCCCCTACAGGCCTGCTCATTGAACCAGTTACCAGACCAGACTGACAACAGAATAATCAAGGTAGAGCAATTTCCTGGGATCAAATCAGTTCAGATTCAAGTCTGAAAGCTTTAGAACTGCTTTACCTCAGGGCAACCAGTCACCCAGTAAGTGTCAGATGGGTTAAATTGAAAAGCACTCCACAGTGAGCGCAAGGTGATCACTTCCTCCATCTTCTCTCTGTCTGAGACATTCGTATCTGAATGGTAAAGCATCTTTTCCATGCCAGCTCATCTGAAATAAGCATCTATCACTCTTAAGGGCTGACAACTGATTTTATGACTATAATTGCCCTACAGTTTGTTTTCTTTTGAAAGAAAGTCAACTCATCCAACTGATTATTCTTCTGGAATGTTCAGAATTCTTGACAAGTGACAAATGACAAAGCAGAAATGGATAAACCCAGACTACATACGGATAAAAGTCAATCTGGACTTTTCCTGATTATCTTATAAACATCTTGGTTTAATTCAACCCAAAGATAGAGAATCAACATAGGAGCATAAAATCCATTTAAATGAACTGATTCTACAAGAGAAAAGATGATGTGGAATGCACACATGGCTCAGGGACATGCTTTATGTCACTATCAAAAAGGCACAACAGCTGAGTCTTGAGGCTCCTGACCTGTTAATACTGCTCAGTGAGACTGTGAACATCACTCATTTGACTAAACCTATTGTAGCCGCTGCCAAAAAATGGTCCCGTAGAAACTACCACATTTTTAAATGCTTCTTTCCAACTGATACTTAAGTTGAAATATATAAAAAGATGAGATTTTAAAATGCGTGCACTGGGGGGAAAGTCAAGTGATGCTATAGAAGATTTCATAAAGTTTTTTCCATTTCAATATTAAAGAACAATTTCAATTTAGGGAACTAAGAGCTCAACTGGAGGAGGAGAGAGGAGGTGGAGCTCTTTTAAGGGCCAAACTCTAAAAATCCACAAAGTGTTAAACTATGAAAAAGGCTTTCAGAAGATAAAAACCTAAATTATTTTTTTACCTGAAACAGCCAAGACATAAAGACTCTATCAAGGACATCTTTATAGACTATGTGAACAGCTCATGGCAGTCAAATGTTTGTTCAAAGGATGGATGAATGAATGTATGGTTGGTCACAGCAAAAATCATCCTGTAGGAATTTGGCTTTTATACCTGATTATTCTTGTCTGTCAGTTGATCAAGAGTTTCTGACTGTTTCTCCAATGCTCGCTCTGTTTTCTTATGCTTAAGCTTCCACTGCCTAATGGATTCCTGAGCTTTCATTTTCAGGTCCTCTCTCCTCTTCTCCGCTGCCTGTCTCAGGGCCTCGGACTGCTGAAACTCGAGAAGGTACTGCTCGGCCTGCTTGGTTGCATCCTCAGCATGGTGAGTCAGCTCGGAGATCTGAAGGTCAGCACGCTTATGTTTGGCCTCACAAGTCTCAAAGTGATTCTGGATCTCCTTAAGTTGATCCAACATCTGTAGCTGCTGCTTTTCCCTGTTCTCCAATTCACGTGTTAAATTCTGGGAATAAAGCATGTGAAGTATTAGGAACATGTTCTTGTCAAAACTGGATGCATAACATATCATCAAACAAGAATCTCTAATGTCACTGAAATGGGAATCATCTGCATCGAAGTTCGTTAGTAATCAGTCTAGAAAATATGAGTCCCCCATTTTATAAGCCCATTAGTTGGGAATAATTTTTTATAGGAATAGTTTCTCTTTTTTACACTACTTCATTATCCAGAAAGGGAAGATATGTATTTTCCAATCGACTGTCACCAAAATAGAAGGCTTGTTGCTGAAAAAAACAACGTGCATTACTTTCGTACCAATCTAGTGCTTTGTCCAACTGGAAAAAAGAAGGTCAATGTTTTAAAACTGTCAGATTATCATAACAATCATATATAACATTTCACTTCCTGGCAGCACATAAAATGCTGTTACAATAAAATAAAACATATAATAAAAATGTGCACTGATGATAGAAACATCAGTATAGATGATATGATCCTTGAAAGTCCATTTAAAAGGCTCTCAATAAAGTGTTTACAGATAGGTTATTTCCAGCTAACTCTAACATTATAAGTTGATGAACTTATCAATCAAACTTATGTGAATCACTGTGGGACTGATATTTAAACAAACAAATTTGTAATGTGTGATAATCAAGAAAAGCAAATGTGAACTCTTAAAATCTAGTTTCTGTAAAATAGAAGTGGTCAACATTTGGAAATTGCACTAAATCATCATGATTCATACCTATTTTTAATTTGAGAAGAACTGGTGAAAATCTATTTAAACGTCAAAAATGAGAGGGCACTACTTTTATATAACATTTTGTACAAATAATGTTATAATCATTAACATTAGGCCACTCTTATAAAGCTTCAGAAGGGAGTGACAAATTCAGAAATAATGTATCCCATAAGTTGCCCCTCCTGAGCCTTACTTTCTAAATACTTGGGGGTGACAAAGAAAACCTGAAAAGACCATGTATCCAGGGGACTAAGATGACTCTGGGACAAACAATAAATATCATCTGCATTGTTGTAAGGTGACTACAAATGAAGACTGGAAGCATAATGTTCAGTTCCAGATTCCATTATCCCTGAACTGTGGCTCAAATAAAGTTAAATGCAATTTCTCTCAGGATTAAAGTCATGGTTGGACATTCTGGCAAGAAAAAAAAATAATGTCTTAAAAACAAGCTTCATTTTCCAAGCAACAGGTTTGCATTTGCTCAGTTTGCTAAATTCAGTGCAGCCTGGAAGAGAGGAGTCATTCCTTTATCTACCCAAACAAAACAGTAAATTGAGAACTGTGCACATGTTTGTGTGGAAAATTCTAAAATGTAATCAGAAAACCACTGTGCTGGCCGTTTACCCTTTTGCCCTTATCGAAAAGTTTTACCATGAAGCTAGAAATTGACTTTATTAACCAGCAGTACCACATGATTTCTCCATCAGGAGAGAGAGGTACTAGTATTTTCTTCAGAGAGTGGGTATCCTTCCTATGTGTGAGGCACATAGTTTACTGAATGGTTAATAAGACTTGCTTAATCTAAACTGAGGAGCTATTCACACTAACTACTAGATTACAATAGATAATGCTAGATACTAAAATGATGAGCGGTTACTTGAAAAGACCTATATTCTACAGCGTGGCTGAAGAGGGTCTCTCTTAGGAGGTGACATGTGAGCTGAGATCTAAATAAGGAACCAGCAATAATAATAATTATTATTATTACTACTACCAAAGTTTATTGAGCACTTGAGTTATACAAAGGACTAAGCAAATAAGATCATAAGAATGATCTCATTCAATCCCACTATTATTATCTGGATTTTAGTGATGCATAAACAACACTTGGAACTGGCCCTAGATCACATACCTAATATGTGAGGAAACGGGATTCAGACCCAGATTGTCTGACTCCAGAGCCCACGTTTCCAACTCTAGGCTAAGAGGACAGATTCTCAGATGACCCTAATTCCATGCCTCTTTGTCACCTACTCCCACAGTCCTATCATAGTGAGTTATCTTTTTTCAGAGCTGCCACCTTTGAAGCAAGAGGTATGTCCCAGTACTCCCTCTCCTCCCCGCAAGCCCCTCCTCCCACTCGTTCCCACCCCTGAGGCCTTTGGCTTTATCTACCAATCTGCCCAGTTCCCTCACTCCTTTTCTTGCGATACATCTGCTCTTCATTGTCAGGAAGATGACCACGCCTTGACATTTCTTTCCCTGGCTTTAAATCCAAGTTCTTTGACCTAACTTCCTTAATTTTCACTTTAGCCACTTTGTTGTTCATGTTTCAAACTCCTTCATAAAACAGAACTTGAACGGCAAAATCACCGGCTCTGGGGAAATTAACAAATTTCCTGTTTCCTATATCCAGTTACTGAGTCCTCTAAGGAAAATCACAAAGGAGTATTAGTTGATGTGATGGCACATGGACAGGCAACTCCTCGGTGCCCAAAAATTCTACTGCATGCCTCTTCCCAATCCACAACACATGGCCTTTCTAAAATGTCTTGTCTCAGACCTACCATCTTTTCACTCACTCTTAGTATGTAACATAGCTCTTCTATAAGAAATAAAATTGAGGCTATTCAGCAGGACATTGCCCAAATTTCCTTAATGTACCATTCTGAAACTTACCAATGGCTGATATGTCCTGCTCTCCAGCCTCTGAGGAAAAGGGATCCTTCTTGGATAAATTAGCCTAACTTTGTAATTTCCTTCCACATCCATCAAGGGCTTCAACTACAATTATACCCTTTCTTCCTTGTATTGAACCTCTCGTTTCCTATTGGATCATTATTCTCTACCATATCCATCTTAAAAATCTGAGTAATGTTTTCTTAATGAAACAAATTGAAGAGGATAAAAATGAATGGAAAGATATTCCATGTTCATGGATTGGTCCATACTACCCAAAGCAATCTACTCTTTTAATGCAATCCCAATCAAAATACCAAAAATATTTTTCACAGAGCTTGAACAAATAATCCTAAAATTTGTATGGAACCGCCAAAGACTACAAATAGCCAAAGCAATCTTGAAAAAGAAGAAAAAAACCTGGAGGTATCACAACCCCAGATTTCAATATACCACAAAGCTACAGTTATCATAACAGTATGGTACTGGCACAGAAACAGACACAAAGATCACGGGAACAGAATCAAGAATCCAGAAATAAACCCATGCTTTCATGGTCAATTAACCTATGAAAAAGAAGGCAAGAATATACAATAGGAAAAGCCAATCTCTTTAACAAACAATGCTGAAAATACTGCACAGCTACATGCAAAAGAATGAAACTAGACCACTTTCTTAAACCATACATAAAAACAAACTCAAAATAGATTACAGACCTAAACATGAGACCTGAAACCATAAAATTCCTAAAAGAAACTATAGGCAGTAATTTCTTTGACACTAGCCATTGAAACAATTTTTCTAAATATGTCTCCTTTGGCAAGGAAAACAAAAGCAAAATTAAACTATTGGGACTACACCAAAATAAAAAGGTTTTGTACAGTGAAGGAAGCATCAAGAAAACAAAAAGGCAACCCACGAAATGGTAGAAGATATTTACAAATGATATATCCTATAAGGAGTTCATATCCAGACTATATGAAGAACTTACACAACTCAATACCAAAAAACCAATAATCCAATTAAAAAACAGAGAACCTGAACAGATATTTTTCCAAGGAAGACATGCAGATAGCCAACATACACATTAAAAAATGCTCAACATCATTAATCATCAGGGAAATGCAAGTTAAAACCATACTGAGATATCACTTGAGGTATCACTTTATAGCTATCAGAATGGCTAAAATCAAAAACACAAGAAATTAAAAGTGTTGGTGAGGATGTGGGAGAAAAAAAAAAGGAACCTTCAGGCACTGTTGGAAGGAATGCAAATTGGAGCAGCCACTGTGGGAAACAGTATAGAGGTTCCTCAAAAAATTACAATTAGAATTACCGTACGATCAATAATTCTACTAATGGGCATTTACCTAAAGAAAATGAAAACACTAATCCAAATAGATGCATGCACTCCTATGTTTACTGCAGCATTATTTACAACAGCTAAAATATGGAAGCAACCCAAGTATCCACTCATAGATTAATGGATAAAGATGTGATACACACACACACACACACACACACACACACACACACACACACTGGAATACTACTCAGACATAAAAAAAGAATGAAATCTTGCCATTTGCAACTACATGGATGGACCTAGAGGATAGAAAGCTAAGAGAAACAAGTCAGAGAAAGACACATACCATATGATTTCACTCATATGTGAAATTTAAGGAACAAATGCACAAATAAAAAAGAGGCAGACAAAAGATAGACTCTAAAATACAGAGAATGAACTAGCTGTGGTCAGAGAAGAGGGGATGGGAGTTATATCTTGATGAGCCCTGAAAAATGTGTGAAATTGTTAAGTCATTGTGTTGTACGCCTGAAACTAATGTAGCACAGTGTATTAATTATACTTGAAGAAGAAAATAAAATCACAATATATTGTTTAATGAAACAAAAACCTTTATCAACCCAACATGATCTAACCAGCACCCTACACTCTTCTATTAAGCCAGACTCCTAGAAAGGGCAGTCCACACCTGATACTCCACAATTTTATTCCTAATTCATTTCTCCATTCATTGGATCTGGGTTCCATTCTTACCGCACAGTTAAAATAGTTCTCATCAAGACACCCAAAGGTCGCCTATAGCAAAACACAACGGCCTCTTTAAAAATCTATCCTAGTTTCCTAGTAGGATGTGACATTGTCAATTGTCTCTTCTGATTTTTAAGTCTCTCTTCTTCCCTGACTTTCATAATACCCCTCTTTACTAGTTCTTTTTCTTCCTGCTCTTTAATAATCTCCTTTCCCGGATCTCTTCTACCATTTAGCCTTTAAATACAGATAATGGTATAGGGTTCTAGTATTAAGTACCATCCTATAAAATATCTTCAATAAGTAGGCATCTAGGTAGACAGAAATATAAGTGACTTCTAATTCAGGAGCTAGACTGATAAATTCCGGGCCTTGAAATATCCTAATTACATAATGATGTGCTACATTTGGGAATCCTACAGACATCTTAATTTTAGCATGCCAAAAAACTGAAATTTATCTGATGCCCAACTCCTAACAAAAAGGTGGTCCTGCTAATAAAATGCCAGTAAAAGCTTTCTCTGCTGAGAGAGTATAGAAATGGAAGCGGAATTGTATATTTAAATAGTGAGAAAGTCTGAAATAACTACTATAGGAAAAGAAGAGAAAATGAAAGAGAGAAATGTTTAAAAGCTAACCAACAGAAATAAGGTCACAGTTAGTAGCCTCAAATTTATAATGGACTTAAGTATACAAATTTTTCAAATTTCTCCAGCAAGCTTTTGAACCCAGGAGGAAAATCAGTTCAACACTATTCATTCATCTGTAATTACAGAACAAGAATAGGCACATGATTAATATATGTAAGCCCAGATCTTCAGCACATAAATTCCTTTGTTCTCACATTTTAAAAATTATAGACTTTCATATTAACATATTACACACAATAAATCACTGAGAAGAGTATTTGAAAACATCATGGCATTGACTGGGTATGTTAATACAAATAAACAGAAAAGGGTGTGGTTCTAATCCTGAGGAATTGTGTTCTCACTACTGATGGAACATAGGTTCGAATTTGAACTGGATGAACACTGCCTCTAGCCGCCCTGAGTCTGGAAACTGTTGCTACTGATTTGCTCCCATCAGTCCATCTGTATTATCCTTCAGGTAAAACCTGCCATAGAATTCCTTCTTATATTCACTCCTCGGCAGATTCTACTCAGCCATTGTTTTGACTTTTTTTTTTTAATCCCTCTTCCTCAAATAACCAATCAGAATTATCTAACTGTGATAAACATTTGTCTCCCACCAATCAAGAGGTTATATTATAGAACCTTCATAACAATCCTTAGCACACACACATATACATAGAGCACACAAGTAAACAAACACATTATTAGTCCACGAATAAATGCTTTCAGGGTAGGCACATATACTAAATATTAGTATCTTCCTATGTACTACATGAAATGCTAAATGAAAAGCAATTTTCTTATTTATTCCATTAGAATAATTTTCAATTCTGTTAATACTATCATACATTCCTGGAAGCCTCTTCTATCCTAAAGAACTTTGTATAATTAAATTGTGTGAAATTATCTCAGCCTCTAGAGCAGGGCGGTTAAATTTCATATCACTTAATCAAGCCTATTATTTATTTCCCACTACATAAGTACTGTCAAAGACAAAAATAATCCAAAAACACAGAAATGTTCTTTTTCCAAAGAATTCCCTCTAGTTATATGGTAGAGAAGACTTTTTGGTTCCTAAAGGGAACCTTTTAGGTTCTGTAGCTGGGCCTGAGAATGAAACCAACATAAGACAGATAAGCAGAAGAAAAGCACACAAGTTGTATTTAATATTTATTTGTACATATACATAAGAGCCTTTGTTGGAAAACGAAGACCCAAAGCAGTAGTTAGGACCAAGAACTTCTAAGCTTTTTCTAATTCATTTGAATTCATAAATTCTAATTTATGACAAGAAAAAGGCAAAGGGATCTAATGAGCTTCTAGGGGTAACAGACCATGGACAAGTGACTAGGAAATACATGGTGGAAACTAATAGAAGATCAGGGTTATTTTAGGGTGGTCTGTACTGATCCATTTTGGAATCAACTCCCAGTTTCCAATGATAAAAAAATGTTCTTCTTTCCTTGGTAGAGGGAGGGTACCTTCCACATGGGAAATATATTGACCTCTCTGAGGTAGAAAAAGAGCTCAAAGTACCCTTCCTGCATCTACTGTTTCTCAAGTGCCTTCAGCTCAAAATAATCAATATGCCAAAGTGGCATATTTTGGGGTGATATGTCCTGATCCCTTCCACAGTATGTTGCCAAAGGTTTATAAAATCTCCAACTTAATCTAAAGCTTCATACATTTAATGTCTCTTTTTTTCTCTCTCTCTTTCTTCAGGTGGGGAAAAATGTTAAAGAGTAGTTGTGTCGAGGGTCTCAGGTTTGGTGATAACTAGAAGGAGTCATTGGCTTCAGCATGTAGTTGTACTTACACTAAGATTTAGGACAGTGAAAAGATACATGGCAAAATCAGCAAAGGGGAAGGAATGTGGGGCATAATCCCGTGGAAACCAGGCACAAGCTTCCGAGAGTCCTGTCTCAGGAACCGTGAAGGGTGTGCTCGGTTCTTCCGGCAGTGAATTCTGACGTGTGAAGTACTATCTACCAGGGAAGCTCAGAGACTCGGTTCCCCAAAGTTTTAATTACAAGCTAGTTACTTAGGTACCGTCTGCCCAGTATATACCAAAATTCCAGAGTCCCAGAAGGAAAGCAAGTGTTCAGCATAAACCATACTCTTTGTAGAAAAGTCTAGGCACCATGAGCTACACTCATCCTTCAAGGAAAGTTTCTAATTTATCATTAAAAGTTCCCAGACACCAAACAAGGGCCTATTTTGGAAGCAGGCCTAAGGAAACTATGTTAACTACTATGTTAACTCCTTTTTCCTTGTAGTAAAATGGCCAAAGAATAGAAAGGAAAAGAATGTATTAAAGAATGCATTACAAGGGCTCAGTCAGTTAAGCGTCAGACTCTTGATTTCGGCTCAGGTCATGACCTCACAGTACAGGAGTTCGAGCCCCACAACAGGCTCTGTGCGGGGAGAGCAGAGCCTGCTTGTGATTCTCTGTGTCCTTCTCTCTGTCTCTCCTGGCTTGTCGACTCTCTCTCTTTGCCTCTCAAAAATAAACATTTAAAAAAAGAATTTAAAAAAAAAATGCATTACGGCAATGCATCTAGAAGATGGGAGAAAAGAACTCGCCCCTTGAAACTGGCTTTGGCTGACAATGGCTCCTTTTTAATTGCTGCAGTGGTTGTATTCAAATTTTAAGAAAACTACAGACAGCCTACTCACATGAATAAGGCATTAAAACAAAAAGAGAAAATGTAAAAGAGATACTCTTCTTAAAAAAGTAGTGTGGTAGTGCCTGGGTCGCTCAGTCAGTTAAGCATTTGACTCTTGATTTTGGCTTAGATCATGATCCCAGGGTCAGAAGGTTAAACCTCGTGTTGGGCTCCATGCTCAACATGGAACCTGCTCAAGATTCTCTCTCTCTGCCTCCTCCCACTCATACACTCTCTAAAATAAAAATTAAAAAAAAGATTAGAGAGATAATCCAATGCCTATATTTTAAAGATGAGGAAATTAAGTGACAAGGAGATAAAGTAATCAATCCCAGATAAGGGAGGTAGTTTACAGCAGAAAAAGGACTAGCCACAGGTCCCTAATATTCAAACTAATATCGATTCCACTTCACTATATTACTGACTTGGATACTAGCCAAAGAACCTCTTAAATAATTAAATAAAATTCCATGCTCCTGAACTAGGAGTAAATCCTGAATAGGAATTATACAATCTCTGAGGCATGGATGTTTCTGGAAATTTCTAAAGCTGAGAGGGAGAAAAAAAAATCACAGAATAGATTTGACTTGGTTAAAACAAAATTAGGCATAGACTAGTTATCCCCTTCTATGTTCATGACCCTGGCAAAGCACTAAGGAAAGTACTGTATGAGAAATACTGACTGGGACAAATCTGACCCAGCAGGAGGGAAGTGACATCAATGCTGGCTAGTAGAAATAGGATTTAAGTTAAAAATTTCAAGAGAAACTACGCTGATCAGCAAGAACTCATCAAGAAAGACGTATAAAATAAGAAGACAATGGGCAAACTCAAGTGCTAAGAAGAAAAAGACTGGGGCATTGATCAAAGGACAGGCATTGAACACCAATGGTAGCATGCACAAGAACCACAGACTGGGTTTCTAATGTTTATGAGGAGTAAATTTCAGGGCGCCTGGGTGGCTCAGTTGGTTAAGCACCCAACTCTTGATTTAAGCTCAGGTCATGATCTCATGGTTTGTGTGTTGGAGCATGACAGGGGGCTCTGTTCTGGCAGTGCAGGGCCTGCTTAGGATTCTCTCTCTCTTTTTCTCTCTCTCTCTCTCTCTCTCTGACCTTCCCACAGCTCATGTTTGCTCTCACTCACTCTCGCCCTCTCTCTCTCTCTCCCCCTCTCAAAATAAATAAATAAACATTGCGGGGGGGTGGGGGAGTAAATTTCAAGAGGGCTAAAAAGATATTTAAAAAGTAAGATCAAGAACCAAGTTGGGGGAATGGTGATTCCAGCTTAAGCTTTCAAAAGTTGTTCAGCAATAGGGGGCGCCTGGGTGGCTTAGTCGGTTAAGCGTCCGACTTTCGCTTAGGTCATGATCTCGCGGTTCGTGGGTTCGAGCCCCGCGTCGGGCTCTGTGCTGACTGCCAGCTCAGAGCCTGGAGCCTATTTCAGAGTCTGTATCTCCCTCTCTCTCTGACCCTCCCCTGCTCACACTGTCTCTCTCTCTCCTAGAAATAAATTTTAAAAATATTAAAAAAAAAAAAAAGTTGTTCAGCAATGAAATCACATGATCAGATGTGCGCTTGAGAAAGATTAATCACCAAAGGACATTATGCTAACACTAGGATATTAAAATATTATAGCAACATTAAAAATAATTGAAGATCATCCTTTTAAAGCAGGAATGGACTTTTAGAACCTTTTTTTTCTCTCATCTGAATTCAATTTCAGCAATCAAATTCAACAGAGCTGGCTTATAAGAGATAAGAACCAGCTATGGCATTCAAGAGACTAGGACAAAAAAGAAAAAGAAAAAAAAATCACTTGTCAGTCTTCCAAAGAAAATACAGGTATGTTTTCATTCAATCCAATAAACATTTACTGCGCTCAGCAACAGCCAAGCTGCTGAGACACAAAGATGAACGAGAAGGCGTGGTTCTCCATTCTACTGCTACAGAGAACCACACAGCGTGGTTGGAGAAACAGAGACACAACAGTCACTTTTAATAAATGGGATATATGTGAGCAATTCTTTCTTCAGTGTTTCAAATTCTGCCTCTCTTCCCAATTTATGCTACCTAAGCTATACTTCCTTTTCATTTCCTCACCGTATACCTCTGTTCTTATCTTTATATAATGTTTTCTAACAATGACAGGCCAAAAAGAAAAGAGCCCTGAGCTAACACCATTAGGTGGTGGCTAAGGGATCAAATAGAAGATAATTTGCAGTTGCTATTGAAAGTGATAAAGAGAAAGAGAGCAAAAGGAGGAGGCAGGGGGAAGAACGAGATAACCAGAGCCAGAGAGAAAAGGAGTGTCTTTGCCAGTCAATCTCAGAAGTCACACCAGCAGGGCGAGACTGTGGCACTCCTGTCCTCTTCCCCGCAGGTAGTTTCTTTCATGACGAAAGTGATCCTAAAACTGGTGTTGGCAGGGGGTGTGGGAAACGGTGTTGAGAGGAGAAGGGGAAGAGGGAAAAAGATCAGCAAGAGAATCTGAGCAACTTGACACCTCTCCCAAACATTTGCAAATAAAGTCTTTTGTACTCTTTTTATTACCTATAAATTACCTATAAATTTTTCTTTTAGTTCTTACAATTGCTAGCCTTTCAGTTTTAGACTCATGAAATATATGGTGCCACAGCTTGAGATACCCACACACACACCACACTTTTTGGTACATTAAACACGTTTACTGTAAAATCATGTATTTGTATTCTACCCACTTTACGAAAACTAAAAAATACTTTTAAATTTTAATTACTACAAAAATTAAGAGTTTTTATATCTTGGTATTGATGACCAGTTCATTTTAAGGGTAAGTGCTCTGGTTACCAAGTTTCCTTGGTTGAAAACGCCATTATTAATTACAATATTTCTCGTATAAAAACACACAAAACCACAACAGAATGATCTGTTTCACAGTAAGGTCTCGAAACACCCAGCACAGTGAAAAGTAGCAACTCTCTGTATCAAAATGATACACTGAAACGAAAATGATATTTATAGTATAGGCATACAAATCTCAGGGGTTTTTAAAAAAAATTTTTTTTTTAATGTTTTACTTACTTCTGAGAGAGAGAGAGACAGCATGAGCAGGGGAGGGTCAGAAAGAGAGGGAGACACAGAATCCGAAACAGGCTCCAGGCTCTGAGCTGGCTGTCAGCACAGAGCCCGACACGGGGCTTGAACCCACGAACCATGAGATCATGACCTGAGCCGAAGTCAGATGCCCAACCGACTGAGCCACCCAGGTGCCCCTCTCAGTTCTTTATAAGGACAAAAACAGGGACATTAAAGCTAATAAGTAACAAACAAGCCTCAGGTGGAACACCGTTAAAAACAGAATTCAATTAATTACCTTAATATTGACTCTGTGAATAAAGATAAGACTAATTCCAGCCCAAAATATGACTTCCTTACAGAAGACACAGACAAAAACATTGACTGAATAGGGATATTATAGCCAGAAGGAGATACAATTTTCTCAGGTGAGAAAGAGAACTGATTCAAATACAGAAAAAAATATATTAAAATTTTGGTTTTTTTTTTTTTTATTTATTGAAGCTAAATTCTTTTCCAGCATGTTGGAACATTTTAGTTTCCATGTGACCAGTTAATTGCATATATAGATGACTTAGTTTTAACAAACCTAAAGTGGACAGGAGCCTTGAAAAACAAAAAACAAAAACCTTCAAAGAAACTACAGATTGAAAAAAAACATTACTAATGCACAGGAAGGTATTTGTAAATATGACATTAGGATTAACATGAATTCAGCCAGCATTCGCAGAGTGCCAAATATGGACACAAGGCTAGGCTCAAAGACAAGGCAAGGTCATGTTTCTTAGCTAAAAGAAAACCGGATTACTAGTACTGTGGTTTATGACCAATAGCAGTCAGCCCCTACCCCCAACTCCTTCTAACATATTCTCCTATTCCACAGAGGCTACAAAACTGAATGTTCAGTACTCCCTTGCGCTAGGTTTGGGGGGGCAAATCAGACTCAATAGAGAGAATTAAAATGTGGAAATGAAGTGGAGACAATATACTTGCTAATTTCGCTTTTTGCTGCTGGCCAGCAAGGTCTCAGACACAGAATTTATTTTGTTCTGCAGTGAATATCTCCCTTCGTGTTACCCTTTCTTAGAAGCCTAGGCCAGGCCACATCTGCCAATATCATTATCAACAACTATTGCATAAAATACCTAAAGCAGTTCAACTCACCACACTAACCCCTACCTGATGTTATAAAGTTTTTGCCTTTATGGTATAAACAAAAGGACAGTTTAATAGGATTTCACCTGAAATTCTCAGATTCTCAATTAAGCCATGCCCCACTCACCTCTATTGGGAAATGAGCCTGACATCTTCTTGCATGTCTTGATAAACTCATTCATTTTGGTATAATTTGGGTATTTTATGAACTGATATTGAGAGGACAACTAAACAATTTTCCACAATCAGGAGAGCTAAGGGAAGTCTCTGAATAAAAGAACTCAAATCAATCAAAACAAGTGTTTTGGTAGCCCCAAAATATAGCTACACACAACTAAATTAGACCATCACTTATTGGGATCATACTATTTACACCCTTTTTTTTAAGTCACGTTTGGCTGAAAGTAGAATATATACTTAAAATCTGAGTCAATCTTTAAAAATTCAAGTAAAATACATACTAATAGTCTTTACTAACTGATCTAGGGGCACCTGGGTAGCTCAGGTGGTTAAGCATCCAACTCTTGCTTTCAGCTCAGATCATGATCCCAGGGCCATGAGATCAAGCCACACATCAGGTTTCACACTGAGCATGGAACCTACTTGGGATTCTCTCTCTCTCAAAAAATAAAAATTTTTAATTAAAAATTTATAAAAAATAAGATAAAATAACTGATCCAAACCCTTTTATGAGTTAGGGATCAGTCACATAAAACATCAGGGGCCATGTAACCATGTCACAAATAAATTCTTCCTTTACCAATATAACCTTCTGTCTTTTCCGTCCTTCTAATTTTGACCACATATACGATTATCATTTTTACCAAATGAAGCAGAGATACATAAAAGGACATTAATCCCAAATAACGGGTTCCTTGGTCTATCTCAGTGATTAAAAATAATTACTTCTCGACAAATCCTATGAGAACATATCTGTTTCATACAACTACAGTTTCCTTGTACTTTTTAATGAAACATGATACTAAGCTTAAGCAAAGTACAGAAAATAATGTTCAATTAATTAAATACATTCATCTCTTTGTGAAGAAATGAAATATTAACTTCTGTTTCATTAGCCATGATGTTCACTGCATAGAATATTTTAAATACACATTTCTTCAGAGTGTTCAACTTTAAACACGAGGGGACATATCATTAGCATCTAGGCCCAAGCAACACACTGAGGAAGTTCTGACCCCGGCAGACGTATTGCAAAGTACATTTGTGTTTTCTTAGTTTTTCTCATACTCTATTAGACTGATAATTTTAACTCTGCAACTCTGATGTTTAACTAAAGCAAGCACTTTGGGAGAAGGAAATTTGAACACAGATGGGATAAAACTGTTCTACTTTAAGCAGCTTGGTACTTGTGACTACTTTTGATTGAGGTAGAACCACCTCCAATTACAGATTTGCTATGAAATGCATTAGGACAAAGCAGACATCAATAAAACACAGGCACCTGTGTTCTTACCAATACTGATGAGGCAGTTGAGAGGACCAACAGAGATTGCATAGTTCAACTAAAGAAATATTTTACCTCTAATTACATGACATATAGTCAAGATGAGAAATTAAATGTAACCTAACACTTAATATTAATGCTCCACATTATGATAGAGCACTGAGGTTTACCTAAAACGAAACAGACACCTTATCTCACATGATGCAGTATCACTGTGCAGTTAAGAGAAATCAACTTTTCTTCGTTTCTCAATTTTGATGTCTTAAGAGAAATCAAAGCTAAGGAAGGCTAAATGGAATGGGGGGGGGTCTATTTTCTTTTGTTAATACTGTTTCAGACAAAAATAATGATCTCGAGATACCACCTCATATCCATTAGAATGGCTACTACTAAAAAAGCAAACAAAAGAGAAAATAACACGTGTTGATGAGGATGTGGAGAAACTAGAACCCTTGTGCACTGTTGGTAGGAATATAAAATGATATAGCCACTGTGGAAAAGACGATGGTGGCTCATTAAAAGATTAAACATGGAATTACTGTATGATCTAATAATTCAACTTCTGGGCATGTATGCAAAGTAACTGGAAGCAGGGTCTTGAAGAGATACTGATACACTCAATGTTCATAACGGCATTATTCACAATTGCTAAAATGTGGAAACAACCCAAGTATGCATCAACTGATGAATGAATAAGCAAAATGTGGTATATGTTTTGCTTTTCTATGGTATCTATCTATATTCCATATAGATATTGTACACACACATACACACACACACCATAGATAAGCAAAATATATACCACATTTTGCTTATTTATGCATCAGTATATTCCATATGTGGAATATATATTCCTGAATAGAATATTATTTAGCCTCTAAAAGAATGGAAATTCTACAATATGCTACAACATAGATGTACCCTGAGGACATTATGTTAAGTGAAATAAGCCAAGCACATCAACAGAAATACGATATGATTCCAATTCTATGAAGTACTCAGAGTGGTATAATAGTATAATAGTGGTTGCCAGAAACTAAGGGAAATGGGGAGTGGGAGTTATTATTTAATGGATACAGAGTTACAGTGGGGATGAGAATGGATGGTTGTGAGGGTTGTATAATACTGTGAATTTATTTAATACCACTGAGTTGTACATTTAAAAATGGTAATTTTATGTTGTGTATTTTGCCACAATAAAAAAAAAATAAAAATTAATAATCCCTTTCTTGACTCCAGTACGCTTAGAAAGGGCTGGCTATGAGGGATGTTTCTTTAATCAGTTCTCAATCAAGTCCAAGAATACCACCTTCCCTCCACACAACCCCGTCATATTCAGACAATCAAAGTAAAATCAGTGTGCTTTCTATACCAACAGGAATGTAAGACATGGCTCCTAACTCAATTTCACACCATCCAATCACATTCCCACCTTTTAAGTTCCACCTGTATTTAAATTAAGTAAAATTAAAATTAAAAACTCAGCCACACCAACCTCATTTCAAGTCCTGTATGGGTACATATGGCTAAAATATTGAACAGCACAGATTTAAAGCACCTCCCTCACTGCTGTAGGTGCTACTGGACAAAGCTAATCTAGACCAATCACTGATTCATATTAATGTAATGACCTGATATTCTTCATATTTTTTCTTCTTGTATGTATAGGTAGAGTTCCTTTCTTGTTCTTAATGTTGACTATGTATATTCTCTTTAAAAAACCAAATAAATGGCATAAATTTAACCAAGACTGCAAAAAATTCTATTTGTTTTTAATGAATACTTAGGACAATATCGTTTGTGGAAACAATGCGACTGAACATGACTGACTCACTGGTTTTTGGATTAGCCTTAAAGGTCTGATCAAAGTTCATTTTATTTTGATATGTGGTTTTAATTTTCTTAGCTGAAATACATACCTCACTTGTTAATGTTAATAATTTACCTGTAGAACTTTGTGCAGTGGCAGTATTGTGGCCAATGAGGTTTATCCGAGGCGCAATTATTGCTAATTGAAAACTTTTTCCAATAATTTACCTGTAGAGTGTGTGGATTTTTTAAAATATCAGTTGAAATAAAGACAACATTATTCATTCCTTTCCTAACAGATACACTTCTTTTTCCTCTATTGCCTAGACTATTAGCCCTATTACATTATTGAATAGAGAAAAGTGCTCGCTTCATTTAAAATCAGTATTTCAGGGGGCACCCACATGGCTCAGTTGATTAAGTGCCCGACTTTCAGGTCAGGTCGTGATCTCATAGCTCGGTGAGTTTAAGCCCCAAGTCAAGCTCTGTGCTGACAGTTCGGAACCTGGAGCCTGCTTCGAATTCTGTGTCTTCCCCTTCTGCCCCTCCCCCTCCTGCTTGCTCTCTGGTTCTCTCTCTCAAAAATAAATAAATACTAAAAATAATAATAACAATAACAATAAAAACAGTATTTCAGGGGCATCTGAGGCTCAGACAATTGAGCATCCAGCTCTTGACTTCAGCTCAGGTCATGCTCTCACAGTTTGTGGGTTTAAGCCCCACATGAGGCTCTGCACTGACAGTGCAGATTCTCTCTCCCTCTCTATCTGCCTCACCCCTGCTCATGTGATCTGTGTGTGTGTCTCTCTCTCTCTCAAAATGAGTAGACTTAAAAAAAATAGAAATAAAATAAAATCAGTATTCCACTATTAAACATGGCACTTGCTATGCGTTTTTGTATTCTTCAGTATCAGGAAGTTTCCCTCTCTTCCTTTTTATTAAAAGTTTCCCTAATTAACAGATATTGATAAATATCTTTATGAAAATAGCTTTCATAAATGCTTTATCTGTTGAGGATAAGATTTTCTTATACTGATTATTTTACAAATGTAAAACATCCAAGTACTGTTGTAATATATAGGAATATATAGGAATGATATAGGAGTCTTTTGTTACATATATGTTCTGTGAACATCTGCTCACAGTGTGGCTTGTTCTTTTCATTTCCCTAATGCAGCCAAGTGTAAGGCAGAAATTTTGGAAGACCTCTTTGTTTACCCAATATTGTAAAGATTTTATGCTGTCTTTGGGGAGGAATTTTTTTTTTTTTAAAGTAAGCTCTATGCCCACTGTGGTGCTTGAACTTACAACCCTGAGATCAAGAGTCATGTGCTCTACTAACTGAGCCAGCCAGGCACCCTGGAAATAATTCTTTGAATTGTTTCACTTTTTTATTCTGTATTAGCTATATTCCCATTATTCTTCTTTTAGTGGTTACCCTAGACATTACTATATGCATCCTTTACATTATTAACATATAAAGTGGTTTAGTACATTTTGCAACATCCTTCATCTTAGATTCAAGGACCCTTTGAGGGGCCATCACCCCCCAAATGAGTGTGTAGAAGCTCTATTCCAGACACAGCCAAAGGACTGAGGGTCCCTTTCCCCAACCAGCCTCCATTCATAGGACAGAAGGCAGACATAGACTGTTCCTGCCCCAGCTCTCTCATACAGTGAAAGTTCCACAACAGAAGGACCAGCTGAGAAGATCAGGGGTTACCATCCCCATTCAGTAGCACACGCGAAGAGCTGAGGTACCTCCCCAGTGGGAAGCATGCTACAGTCCCTCAACTCAGCTGAGAAGGGGGAAGTTATATAAACAGAGAGCTCAAAGTTCTAAGGGGCCTGACTTTATTTGTAACAGAACATAAGGAAAGTAATATCTAAGGATGATGTCAGAAATAATGAAGACCTTGGGGGTGAGTGGTTAAGAAGCTGGTCATTTCCATAATACTAGTAGCAACAAGTGAAACAACAGATCAGCTAGAAATTTAATGGAATCAAGGAAAAAGACAACGAAGAAGAGTGCTCTTGGAATCCGAGAACACCCCCAAGACTGACAACTCTATACTCCTGCAAAGTGGCCCAACTTTAATAAAATCAGACTGTTGTACAATTTATATCCCATGGCATTGACCAAAAAACAACAACAACAACAAAAATGCAATCAGCTAGCAATTAATGGAGAGGATAAAGCCAGGTGGGATATCGACAGTCAGACTGTCCAAAATTCAAAAGGTTAACGGGGAGAATCAGGGAACTAGAGAGTCAAAGAGAGTCCAGCTAAAACCACAATCATCTCTGGTTGTCATGGAGACTCTGCACATACTGAAGGCTGTACCCTCTGAGGAGTAACTGTACACTGCAGGGAAAGTAAGTTTCACTGAACTATTCTAACAATCACTATATTTTAAAAAAATAAATAAATAACAGTGAACCCCAAAAGGAGGGGAGTTGGTATCCAGATCTAACACATTATATAAAATATCTAACTTCAATAAAAATTAGTAGGCCTGAAAGGAAATCTAAAAAGTGTGACCACAGGGCGCCTGGGTGACTCCATCGGTTAAGCATGTGACTCTCGATTTCAGACCAGGTTTGTGACTTGAGTTGGTGGTTCCATGCTGATAGCACAGAGCCTGCTTGTGGTTCTCTCTCCCTCTCTCTCTGCCCCTTCACCACTCGTGTACTCTCTCTCTCTCAAAAAATAAACTTTATAAAAAATAAACCAAAAATACAAAGTGTGACCTCTACAAAGAAAAAAGAAAACAATTGAAACTGTCTTTGAGGGGGACCAGATGCTGAACTTAACAAAGATTTTTAAAAAGCTTTGATAAAAAAAATAAAATAAAAAAATAAAAAGCTTTGATAAATGTGTTCAAAGAGCTAAAGGAAACCGTTTTTTTTTTTTAAATAAAAAGAGTGTATAATGACAATGTCCCAGAGAATAGTAATAAAAAGACAGAAATTATTTTTAAAGTGGAAAATCTGAAGCTGCAAAATACAGCAAATGAAATGAAAAATTCATTTGAAAGGCTCAATAGATTAGAACTGGCAAAAAAAAAAAAAAAAAAAAGGATCCAAAAAATTAAAGAGAAATCAATGAATCAATGGAGACTATGCCACCTTAAGGAGAAAAAGAAAAAATAAAAATGAACTAAGCCCCCCAAAAATGTGGGATACCAATATACATGCAATAGAAATACTAGATGGGAGCAGGGGAGACACCTGGGTGTCTCAGTCAGTTGAGTGTCTGACTCTTGATTTTGGCTCAGGTCATGATATCATGGTTTGTGAGTTTGAGCCCTACCTCAGGATCTGTGCTGACAATGTGTAGCCTACTTGGGATTCTCTCTCTCCCTTTCTCTCTGCCCCTCCCCCATTTGTGTGCACATGTGCGCGCTCTCTCTCTCTCTCTCTCAAAATAAACTTAAAAATAAACACTAGATGGAATGGAGAGAAAGAAACAAACAATAAATATGTAAGAGAAAATAATGGCTAAAACTTCCCAAATCTGAAGAAAACCATTAAGCTACATATCCAAGCTTGCTGAACTGCAAGTAGGGAAATACAGAGAACCCTCGCCCAAACATATCTGAGTCAAATACTGAAGGCAAAGACAAGGATAAAATCTTGAAAGCAGCAAAAGAAACCGGCTCCTCATGAACAGAAGTGCAACAGGATAAATGTTTGACTTCTCAGGAGAAACAAGGAAGAAACAAAAACCTGCAACATGACGTATTCAAAGTCCTGAAAGAAAATAAACTAAAATTTTATACCCAGCAAATTATCTTTTTAAAATAAGGTGCAATAAAGGCATTCTCAGGTAAACAAAAACTAAGAAAATAAGAAAATACGTTGCTAGTAAACCAGCCTTACAAAAAAAATTCAACGAAGTTTTTTAGGTCGAAAGCAATACATACTCAATACATAACTGAAATCCACACACGGAGGAAAAAAAAAGAAACAGTGCAAGTTGAGTCCTGTGACTTCACCACCATGGTCACAGATGGCAGTACCAATGAATTAATGGTGAACCCAAGACAGTCATCTAAAAATGGCTCAAGTTTTTTTTTTTTCTTTTTAATTTTTAGAAAAATTTTTAATATTTATTTTGGGGAGAGAGCAAGCTAGCAAGCGCGAGGGAGGGAGAGAGACAGAGGGAGACACAGAATCCGAAGCAGGCTCCAGGCTCTGAGCTGTCAGCACAGAGCCCAACGCAGGGCTCGAACTCACAAACCACGAGTTCATGACCCAAGCTGAAGCTGGATGTTTAACTGAATGAACCACCCAGGAGCCCCGTCGTGTGTGCATGCGTGCGTGTGTGTGTGTGTGTGTGTGTTTATTTATTTTGAGAGAGAGTGCTGAGCACAAGAAGGGCAGAAAGAGAAGGAGAGAGAAAGAATATCCTAAGCAGGCTCCACACTGTCATTGAGAAGCCTGATGCAAGACGTGAACCCACAAGTCACAAGATCATGACTTGACCTGAGTCAAAACCAAGAGTCAGACACTTAACCAAATAAGCCACCCAGGTGCCCTCAAGTTTTCTTATCTTTGCAATCTAAAGAGTCTCAATGGCAGAGTCAGTGTGGCAACATGTATAAAATTTGTTTTCTTCATGAAGCCCAGTAGGCCAGATGTCAAAAAAGTTCCCTGCCTCCCTACATTAAACTCCCATTTGAGTGTGTCTCAGTTTCTTACAATCTAGAAGGGACAAACAGAACTGGACAATGTGACAAAACAATGGAACTGTTAAGTCTATGAAACTATAAAACCATTGTTCAGATTTTCAATCCCCAAATACCAATTTATATTTGAAGAGATTTCTGCTGTTTTGTCTTCAGTGACTCTTTGCTTTTACATTTATTGTCCTGTCATTGGAGGGAGGAGGCCATCGTCGAGGATGGAGGCTCCTCATGCCCACTTCCTAAGGTTCAGAGCCCCCCCACCCATATCCCTATTCCCCATTTTAAGTCCCAGTATGAGTCTTCCTATCAATGGTGAAGGGGAACTGGCTTTTTTAGTGAACTGAAACTTCAGTGCTAAATGTAAGGTCAATGATTTTGACTTTACTGAGGGCCATGAATGTTGATTTCATTTGTGTAACTCCTGATTCCAGCACCAGACTCAATACCCAATAGACCCTTAATCAAAATGTATTGAATGAAAGACTGAATAAATTTTTTTTTCTTTTTACCAATTAGAAGATAGAAAAACAGATCATAAAAACAGTAACCAAACCACAAATTATACAACCTAAACATACATATGGATGAAAACCTCATAAATTCCTTCAAAAGAATAAGAAAAAAAGGAGTCTAACTTTCTGTTAAACCTTATGTACTTATCTTGCTCTTAATTTCAGTTACTATTTTGGTTCTCAGATTTCTATTCTTTTTATAATGTCCTGTTCTTTGTTAGAAATAAGTATCTTATGATCTAATTTCTTAGCATATTAATAGCCATTGTTTTAAAGTTGATTTGTTAACTCCAATATCTGAACAGTCTAAATACCTATTTTTATTTCTTGCTTAGATCTTGGCTTTTTAGTACTGTGGGTTTTGTTTCTTGATATGACTAAGTTTTGATTAAATGCTAGACAATGTATGACAAATTATAGAAATAACACGAGGGCTCTGGATGATAACACCTTCCTCCCCAAAAGATCTACTTTTATTTAGATGGGCAGCTAGGATAGCTACAGGTAACATCACAGCAGATTCAAAGCTACATTTCTGTGACTATTGTTGCATTCCCTTTCACCTAGACTCCTAGGGTTTAGCCCTTTGGGTATCCCAACTGAAGAGTGTGGGACGTCTACCAGGGGCCTGCTTGTTTCATGAACCGGTGCTCTATTGTAAGCCCTGCTCAGCTGGTGACTTAAACATTACAGGGGAAGAGTGGCATCCGGTGTCAGACCCATCACTCTGCCCTCTACTCCTCAGAATAATGGCTCCTCCTGTCCTTGCACCCAGATAACTCTCTGACAACCTCAAACATTTTTTTAAAATATGTGTCTTACCCAGGCTTTCTCATTTTTCTCACAAGGAAGTTTGTTCTGCAACAAGGTAACCCACCATCAACAAAGGCAAAAACTGTTAAGACAATTGCCCGAAATTTGCCTAATTGGTTAGCCTTCTCTAAGGAAGAGCAAACTATAATCTAACATCATGATAGGTTCCCCCACAAAATAAGTAATGCATGACATAAACACATACTTCATGCAAGTACTAGAAATTAAATGTGTTTAATACATTTGACAAAAAACTTGCTAAACTGACCTTTATGTTAGCCATGTGTTACTTATTAAAAACTTTGTTTTGCAAAGGTAATTTATACCACTCAAGCATTTTCAAGAGTACAACAGACCCATGGACTTTTTTGTTGTTTGAGGCTGAGCATAATCTCATTTCTCCTTGGAGAAAGCTGCCTGAAAACAAACATCTAAAAGGTAATTTAACTCTCCACTTAAATGATACCCTATCAAATTAAAATCACTCTAAAAGTAACTATACAGACTACAGGAATAATGCATGAACAGTTAAAATACGCATATTATAGTCTATTTTACATCCCTTTAATATCATTTGTGATAGTCAAGAAATGAACAACTATCAATTAGTTAAGATTCTGCAAAAATATTGCATTATTCATTTCATATCACGCATTTTTCCATAGCAAGTCCTTCAATAATTATTCCCAAAGGTATATTTTATCTTTATAAATCCTTTTAATATCAAATTTATATTTAACATAAGTTATCAATACTTCATATTTTGTGAGGAATGTAAGTTTCTCTGTCTCTCCTGACCAACTTCATGCATCTGTGTCCACGTACACGAATGCGCACATGTGCACACACACACACACACCAGATAATACGAAAGCCTACATACTTAATTTATACATGAGATACATGAAGCAGGTATCATCATGACTTCAGAAAATAAAGATCTTGAAAATAGATGTTTTTATTCCCAAATTATTTCTTTACTGACCATATTCAAGTGATAAACTACAGTAAATACCGGTGATACCTTAAAAGAAAATTTAAAACATTTGGTCCACTGTTACTTTCTAGCTTTATGGAAATATTCATGCAACTCTAAGTTACAAAAAGTATAAAATCTGCCTTTCTTCACAACCCCTATAACTGCTTTATTATTCCGTATAGGTGTAAGATTTGAGAAACTAAATCTCCCTCAAAGTGTCAAGGTTTATTTAGTTTTAGAGTTTTTATTGTAGGGCACCTCTGCCAGTAGTCATCTTTATGAAGAACTTGAAGTATAGAGCATTTGTGGACTTAGCAATCTGTTTCACCATCAGTTAATTTGATTAATAACAGACACAGATCTCCTCTCCACTAGGTTCAAGAATTTTAGCCTTTCTTAAAAAGCTTTGCTGTCAATTAAAAAAAAGCTTTACTGTTTTCTTTACAATCTGGGAATTAAATACTACTTAGTACTCAGATAATACTTTCTTTTGTAACAAGCACTTGGATAAGGAATAAATTATTAAGATAAAAAAGAACAATAGAAATTACAGACAGGGCAATTAAGATCTCTAAGAAGGGTTTAAAAGCAGTATTGTATAGTATTGTATAATACTATAGCAAAGCACATAGCAAAGTAGCCAGCTTTGTCTAAGAAATCCAAAAATCAAGAGTTTATCTTAAAAGCGTGTTAAAAGGAACAACCTTCCTTCTGTTCCTAATGTACTAATCATCAAAAAGAAAAGTTATTATTGATTATCATTCCTCTTTTCCACTACCCTCTTTTTAAAAGTAAATTATGGCATTACAGTCCCAAGTTTCTGCTAATGAATAATCATGTCAGTTGTCACTCAATTATCACTTTCAACATTTAATCTAAATTATGTACAGCACCTTGTTTTTTTTCCTTTTCTTTGAAGTTCCTCATTGAATTTAAAAGTCAAATTTTTTTTTTTTAAGAAAAGTAAGTTGATGGAAGATGGAGATAGATTAAATCAGGGGGAATCAATGATCAAGGATACTTGGAATTCTTATGAATACAAATAGCCCATCAAGGTTAATGAGGTTCAACTCAAGTTTAGAAGAAGAAAAAAATGTACTTAGTATTTTCTATGCATATACAGATTTAAGGTTTTAGGTGCAATTTGAAAGGTAAATTATGCAAACCCAAATGCACCTTTCATTCCAGTTTTTACAAGCTGTTTTCATGGTTTTTCTCCTGTGTGAAACAACTGCTTAAAATTTATACTCTGGATCAACAAAAACTGAGGCCATCAGTGAGAAGAGCAAAGGTCCTCTAGAATACTGACAACTCTTCCAGAAATTAATGTACTTTTATTTATTTTTTAAATGTTTATTTTTGAGAGAGAGAGACAGAGTGCAAACAGGAAAAGGGCAGAGAAAGAGGGAGACAGAGAGTCCAATGCAGGCTCCAGGCTCTGAGCTGTTAGCACAGAGCCTGGTGTGGGGCTTAAACTCACAGACTGAGATCATGACTTGAGCTGAAGTCGGATGCTTAATCGACTGAGCCACCCAGGCGCCCCTTAACATGCTTTTAAAGAATGACCAGACAACAAATGTTAACTTGAAAACATAACCACAAAAATGTTCTATAATTCACTATTTCAGTCAACAAATATTAACTGAGCACTTAATATGGGTAAGACACTGTCAAGGGGCACAAAGGAATATAGAGACAAGACCTGGTTCTTAACCCATACTCCTTTATGATATGAAAAGGATATAAGTATTTAATTCATAAGTGGCTTCCAGAATGCCACAAGTTTGAATTGCAATATCAATGCATACTGGGAAACAGCCCAGAGCAAAATCTGTGCACAGCAACATATCAAAAGAAAATGGAAACAGAAGGTTGAGCATCAGAATGGAAGCTGAGAAGACTATTAGAAAGACAAAAAAAAATCAGCTCAACACACTCCAGAAATAAAGACCGGAATCTAGGGAAGTAAACAGATCTCTGGTTACAAGGACTCTGTTGGAGAGGTGGAGGGTGAGAGAGTCTTACCATAGCCCAGAACTACAGTTCTCCAGACGACATTCTCTCACTATGTTCACCAAGCAACTTTTTGGTCACTGATTCAACTTTCTAAAACCTAGGGAGAGAAAACTGGGAGAGTGGTGCCCTGCACAGATCAGTGTTTAAACACCCGTAAAGAAGCCCACAGAGGGTACATCAATGGGCTGGCACTCTTTTATACACTGCTCTCTGGTAAGTTTCATTGTTAGTATGAACCAGTTTCGTGGGTCACATTAATTCTAGGACACAGAAAATTCAGGCTTCCAGATGTGAGGACAAAACCTTGAAACATGAGGTCTTCACCAAGGTCCTTAAGGACATCAAGTTAAAATCTGTCCTAGTGACAGGGCAACTTTCTCGTGCAGTCCCCTTTCTCCTTCATTTCAACCTGTTTTGAAATGTTAAAGACATGTACCCAGACTACTTTAAGGCAGTGTAAGAAAGGTGCCATAAGACCATTAGTGATGTGAGCAAAAGGATGAGGTACAGAAGGAGGGGTTATCCCTTGCAGCTGATACAGTCTAAGAAGGCTTCAGGAAGGAAAAGAGATTAGGGAAGCCAGGATGGCTCAGTCAGTTGAACATCCAACTCTGATTTTAGCTTAGGTCATGATCTTATGGTTTTTGGGATCAAGCCCTGTAAGCTGGGTTCTGTGCTCACAGTGTGGAACCCGCTTAGGATTCTCTGTCTCCCTATCTCTCAAAATTAAAGAAACATTAAAAAGAGAGAGATTCCTGAGTGAACAAGACATAAGAGAGTATTATGCATATGTTTGGTTGTTTGCTCAATAGTCACATTCTGAGCATCTTGTCTTATTCATATTTGCTTTCTAAAAGACAACTAACAGAGATTAATCTCCATTTTTAAAGAATGTATAAAGCAACACCAAATATTCTTGAAAAATAAATACTACTGGACATTTCTCAAAAATAGAGATGAAGTGCTTTTCAGTTATATTTCAATAAAATATAGACATCACATTGAGTGATCCATGATGTATACCTTCACAAAGGCTACATTAGATGTCATTCTGAGAATAGCTTGGGAATATAGATATTCAAAGGGCCTTCACAAGGTATGAAAAATAAGCTATAATCAGAAGTGTCACAAAATCGAAACAGTGCCTGGGTGGCTCAGTCAGTTAAGCATCCGACGTCAGCTCAGGTCATGATTTCATGGTTGATGAGTTTGAGCTCCACGCCAATAGCTTGGAGCCTAGAACCTGCTTCAGGTTCTGTGTCTCCCTCTCTCCCTGCCCCTCCCCTGCTCATGCTGTGTCTCTTTCTCTCTCTCAAAAATAAATAAACATTAAACATTTTTTAATCTTAAACAATGGACATAAATTTAATTATTTTATTGTTAAAAATAAAGTCAGGAAAAAAAACTGGTCAATGGGAATTTCTTCCAGAAAAAGCAGTATCTTTTTTATAATACTGTTTTAATGGCAACAGGGAGAAAAGCATTTTCATCCTCCAAAAGGAATTTGAATTAGACTTGAGACAAACTCAAAGAACTTTTTGCATCAATTTTAGAATGTCACCTACATGGAGACAGGGAAATCTGCCTGGTTTTTGTTCATTGTCAGGTCACCACCACCTACAACAGCACCTGACGTGTAACAGACAGTCATTAAGTGTTTGGTATGTGAGTAAATGCTCAACCTCTCTGTCCAGCTGTCTTTCATATCTATACCTGTACAATCAATTCAAACTAATCTCAGAGAACTCCAAGTTGTTCCCTAATCCAGGTGAAAATGCAAAAGATCTATTTTTAAGGCTAGGGGAAAGCCAGGCTCTTTGAACAAGAGCATTATTAGGTTATTATAAGTGATTTTTTTTTAAATTTTTTTAATGTTTTATTTATTTCTAGGAGAGAGAGAGAGACAGCGTGAGCAGGGGAGGGTCAGAGAGAGAGGGAGTCACAGACTCTGAAACAGGCTCCAGGCTCTGAGCTGGCAGTCAGCACAGAGCCCGACGCGGGGCTCGAACCCACGAACCGCGAGATCATGACCTAAGCAAAAGTCGGACGCTTAACCGACTAAGCTACCCAGGTGCCCCTATTATAAGTGATTTTTTAAATGTTTATGTTAGTTTCTTTTTTCAGTTGATTCTGCAAGTGGTAAATGAAATCAAACAATGAAAAGGAAGGAAGGGAAGAAGGACAGACGAATATGTGGTTATAGATAGGTTAGCCAAGGAACTTTTCTACCTTTGATATTTACTAGTTATAGTGCGTTTTTTTTTAATACTTAACTTTGACAAAATAATACTATAGCACTTTTGTCAATAGGCTAAAGGGTTAAAATAATACTCATGAAGCAAACTTTAGAAGTTCTAAATTACAATTGCTCGGATCATATTTCTGGTAAGTATTTATTATACATGTAGAAGACTTTGTAAAAAGTATGTCAATATTTCATCAGCTTTACAATCTCCATCTTGAACCAAATCTAAAATACATTTTCCATTGATGAAAATGAAGACAATTCATCTTTCCAAGATGAAAGAGAAACTCAGATTGGAATAACATTAGATATTTCCTTTGGATTATATAAAGTTTGATATCTTTAACACCAATTTTCTACCTTTCATTATAGTTTAGAAAATCCTTCAAATGTGGCACCTTGTTACAATTAGAATTCAACTCCACTAATAAAAACAGACATAGAGGGAAGACTGATACATATTTATTTCCAAATGTGTCATCCATGTCTAATTTACATAATTATAATTGGAATTAAGACATTTCCCTTTTATGAAGTTTTTCCTTTGATTTTTCATATTTTCAGTTAATTACCCTGTCTATGCTAGACAAAAGGAAACGGGGTACATCTGGGTGACTCCGTCAGTTGAGCATCCGACTTCGGCTCAGGTCATGATCTCGCTGTTCCTGAGATTGAGCTCCGCATTGGGTTCTGTGCTGACAGCTCAGAGCCTGGAGCCTGTTTTGGAATCTGGGTCTCCTTCTTTCTCTGCCCCTTGCCCACTTGCGCTTGCTCTAGCTCTCTCTCTCGCTCTCTCTCTCCCTCAAAAATAAACAATTTTAAAAAAGGCAAATGGGAAATGGTAGCTACCTACCATGATTACCACATCATTCATGATTCCCACACAACCCTAAATTAATGGAGGTAGGGCAAATCTACCTCTTACACAGCAAGCAGAGTTTTAAAAACCTTTATGGTTCCAAATATCAGAAATATCAGTAATACTTTCTTTGCTGTGCTGTCTGCCAGTTTGACCCGCCAAATAAATGATAATTCACCATTCCTTCAAATAAAGTACCTTCTGTCTGAAGGAAGGGCTCAAGTGCTACTAGAACAAAAATACTTTCAAGTTTCATAGGCTCCTGGCTTTAAGATTCCAATGAAAGATAAATGAATTCTATAATAAAGTAGGCATCTACATAACTTTACAGTACATATACTCAAACTAGAGTTCATAAAATATCACAAACTTTACATTAAAACTTCATTAAGCAATTCTATGAAACAAAACTAACGTCCTTTGAATACAGCTTGAAAATAGCAAAGTCACCTCTACTTGCGCTGCAAAATGTGCTTTCTCCTGGTCTTTCCGCTTCATGCACCGCTTCGCTTCCTCTAACTCAGATGCCATTGCACTGAGGTTCAGCTGCGCCCTCAAATCTGACATCTGCTTCTCCAGATCCTCTTTTTCCCGCTCAACCCCTTGAAAGAGAAAATGTAAAGCTTGATGGTTGTTCTGCATTCACAGGAGAACGTACTTTGAAATAGTACAAAGGCCTGATGCTCGAAAACTCCAGCTAACATAATCCACTTATTAACACTGTCTCTACAGACTGTTCAGAATTTGCGAGTCCATTGTTTCAAGTCTCACTCAGTTTTCTAAACTCTGTATGTTGAGGTGTTTTCCAGTATTATTGCATTTTGATACTAAAACTTGAACTGCTCTCATAGTTCTAGCAATTCAACAACTGAGTTCAGGAAAATCCTACACTTTTTTTTCTTTAACTTTCTTTACATCCCTACCTCCAAACTCTAATACAGAAATACTGAATTTTCAACTAAGTTCTACATTAGCTGAAAGTTACTGAAGCTGACACACAAAATGATGACTTCTTGCAAAATAAACAAATGATGCTGTTAACTTACTAATTCTGGAAACTACTACCTGAAATTATCATCATTGAACAATATAAACAGACTTAGTACTTAAGTCAGCATATTTGGTCTATGATGCACAGGACACTGTAATACCATCTTCTTCACAGATAAACACCACAAAAACCCTTTCACAATGAACTTACACTCCATGAACAGAAATAAAACACATGAATAAAGTACTTCCTGCACTCTAAGATACCAAAAATTAGAACATCTACTACCAATTTAAAACTACTATTTTTCCAGCAGTTTCCTTTCCAGGAAAGGAAAACAGGGAAATACTAGCAAATTCAATTTATACATCATTCACGAGACACATCTGAACTGAGAGATATCAAACAATTCAAAACTGCACATCTTGGATGTACATGAATGAAAAATATATAGGCATTTTTAATAGCATGATAAAAGCAATGACAATAGATACTACACAGATTTTACAGACACAGTTATCACACAGAAAGAAATACAGTAACTCCTTGGATTGTGAGTAGCTTGTTCTGAGAGTGTTCTGCAAGACAAGCAAACATTTCTAATAAATTTTATCTTGATAAACAAGCAATGTCATGCAATACAAGCAGTACATGACATCAAACGTCACCTGATCACAACTGAGGGAACAGTTCGTTCTCTCTCTCTCTCTCTCTCTCTCTCTGTCCCTCACTTGCTCCCTGTGGGATTGTGGGTGATCTTCTCCCATGGTTGGATACTTGGTCTCAGGCCACAGTGTTTGGCAGAAATTAGTGATTTTTTCATAACGTTGGAAGGTGCACACAACTGGCACTAGTTTTTTGTCATTTCAAAGCACCTATGGACAGTCCTTTACTTTTCCATGCAAGAGTAAGCTTAGGAATTTTTGCTTCATTCTAGGTCACTGGATAGGTTCCTTGTTAAAGTTGCATGAAAAGAAAAAGATTCCATTGAGTCAACAGACAGCAGTGATTCCCTTAGTGATAGTGAAAGTCATCCTACATAATAACCCTCCTCTCTCATCTCCCTCACACCAGCCACAAAGGTTTTCAAAGGTAAGTGCAGGTTAATTTTTTCTTTCCATTTTGTATTTTCTTTATTATTTTGTGTTATAGTACTGTAATCATTTTTATATGAATATTTTTGAGTTGTAGATGTGTAGAGTTTCCAATATGGGGAAATTTACTTTGATATACAAGTACTCTGGCTTACAAGCATGTTTCTGAAATGAATTATGTTTGCAAACCAAGATTTTACATAAAGTGACTAGCTATCTTGGTGAAAAACTAAAGAAGAAAGATTTGGAAACTAAGTTGGATTTAAAGAATGAATACAGAATTTCACCAAGCAAAGGAGCTGGGGTGATAATTCAGGGAAAGGAAGCACCAAAAGCACACAGGTACAATACTGGATTTAATACTGAGGTAGCTGCGAACAATACTTCTACATAGCTACCACATAAGAAGGAGGGAAGAGGGAGAGTCAGCAGATGTTTATACATGGCGAGGGAGCTTAGAAATTATCCCAGAGACCAGGAAGTTTGCATACATTTTCTGTACAGGGTCAAATAGTAAATATTTTAGCCTTATGATCTCTGTCACAACTACTCAACTCTGTCACTCATTGTATTGCCAAAGTAATCTAGACAGTGAATAAATGAATGAGAATAGCTATATTCCAATAAAGTTTATTTACAAAAGTCTAGATTTGCCCCTTGGGTCATACTTTACCCACCCCTGCTAGGCCTCCAATGTGAAAATACGCAATATTTGTTTATGTATAAATGTCTTTATCAATTTTATAAATATATATTTAAAATTTTATACGTAGATATGTATATATGTATATGTGTGTACATATAACACATATCTCCATGGTATCTATATAGAGGTGTACATTTCAGGATACACACTAGTGTATAGACATAAAGTAACAGGAATATATTGTATATAAAATATAGAAGTATTAATACATATGAATACATGTGTAATACATATGTATAATACATATCTTACATTTTTAAGTTTATTTATTTATTTTGAGGGAGAGAGAGTACACAGCAAGCAGGAAAGAGGCAGAGAGAGAGAGAGAATCTCAAGCAGGCTTTACACTGTGTGGGTCCAATGTGGGGCTCGAAGTCACAAACTGTGAGATCATGACCTGAGCCGAAATCAAGAGTAGGACACTCACCTGACAGAGCCACCCAGGCCCCACCATAATACATATTTCATGTAACATGCATATTTAATTTGAGACCTAATAATTTGTTAAGTATCATAATCTAGACACATATAAATTGGTATGAATATGTATAGCTAAGCACACACACACAATAATGAAACATCTAGCAAAATTAAAATACTTAAAACATAAAGTATAAAATATAAACAGTACTACAAACACTCTCCTCCCAAACCCAGAGGATGGTCTCATAAGCGATACTTTAAAGAACACTTTCTACAAACATAATGAGTCACAACAGGAGAGTAGTTACAAACTCGGGTTAGGGGAGAAAAAGATTTGGATCTGTTACTTCCCACCAATATGACCTTAGGCAAGGTACTCAATCTCTTTGTTCCTTATTCTTTTTTTTTTGTTTGTTTAATAATTAAAATGGAAACAAGACTAGTACCCTTCTCATAAAGTAGTTGTAAGAACTAAAGGAGACAATGAAAAATGAGTAGCAAAGTGTCTTGTAAGCAGTAAAAGGTCAATAACTTACAAGGAGAGGTTTTAAGCAAGAGTAACATGAATGGTTTGTGGCCTAGAAAGTATCCCTTTAGTATTAACAGTATAGAAAACAGATTACACAGAACTAGAACAAGTTAAGAGCATAACACAAATAAGACAGAGCATGCCAAAACTGGGGTAGTGGGAATAAAAAAGAAGATGGGCCAAATTCGCGAAATATCAGGGTCTATAAATAGACAGGGATGAAAAAGATGGAGATGAGAAGGAATAATTTTGGATGTTCTTTGTATTTTAGCCTTGGCTATCTGGATAAAGGACAATGAGTGATTTCTTATGCAGAATTTTAAAAAATAATACAAGTATCTATAAAGATGAAAACTCTCAAACTGTTACGAGAAGGTGAAGAAGTCTATTATACTGATAAGAGAACATATAGATGTTTTTTAAACCTGATAAGCAGTTAAGAAAACAGACTCTTTTAGTACTCAAAGACTTATACCAAAAATAACTAGATTTTTATGAGGCAAGAAAACATATAACATGTTCCACAGAGTCTTTTTCCAAACAAAATAAGAGTTCCTATGTACATCTTTATGAAAATTTGATGAATAATCGAAAACCTTAGGAGTTTACTTTTAAAAATAAATTTTAAAATATTTGGTGTCAAAATGTATTTCAATTATAACATCACATGAAACTTAAGGGAACTTAATGGCATGTAATTATGTTAGGATAGGTATGTCAGAATTTGCCATCTAGTGAAGATTTTCTGGCAATGTGGAAATTCTAACTTAGGCAACATACTGAGTTATATGTGGGGAATCTGGGAAAATATTTATCTTCCCTGAATTTGATAGTACACCAAATGCTTACAAGAGTTTCTCCAATAATTTGGGCATTTGAGTAGGAAGCCTCAATACTGAAATAATTTACAGCTGAACAATCTGGACTAGTCTATTAGAAACCATTATAAAATTTCAATATTACCATTTCTGTTACAAGTGAACTTCCAAAAAGAAATACATCCAGACTCATTAAATTCCACAGCCTAAATCAACACCACCACTAAAAAAGGTATTCCAACATTTCTCAAGCACAAAGTATTCCTAATCTACATAAGACAAAGCCAGTCATATGGTTCATAACCACTTCTACCAGATGACTGATTTTTGTCACCAGGATCTGGGTAACAAAAAAGACAGAATCTTAATTTTAACTGTAAATATTTAAAATTGTAATAAAAGAAAGTGAAAACATAGGTTTATTTCCAATTTAAGTATAAGGACAAGTACACACACACACACACACACACACACTTAGGTATGGAAATAAGAAGCTGGAAAAAATTCCACTACCAGCTTTGTTGGCTCTTTCTGGCTGAAAGCCCCATAAGCTAAGCAGGTCTGAAATGGGTTTAAAAATAAAGCAGAGGAAAACATTAAAAATGGATGCTCAGATCAGCAACAAACAAGCGAAATTTAAAATTAAAAACAATACCATTTAAATTCACATCCCCCAAAAATGAAACTCTTAAATATAAATCTAACAAAAGTTATATGAGGAAAACTAAAATATTCTGATGAAAGAAATCCTAGTTGAATGAAATATATGGAGAGGTATTTCATATTCATGGATAGGAAGACTCAATATTGCCAAATGTCAGTTCTTCCCAACCTGATCTACAGATTCAACACAATCCAAGTCAAAATCCCATCAAGTTATTTTGTAAATATCAACAAGCTAATCCTAAAGATACGTGGAGAGGCAAAAGATCCAGAACAGCCAATATAATATTGAAGGAGAAGAACAAAGTTGGAAAACTAACACTACCCAACTTCAAGACTCACTATAAAGGTACAATAATCAAAACAGTGTGGTCGTAGTAAAAAAAAAAACAAAACAGATTAATGGGACAGAATACAGAGCCCAGCAACAGACCCACATAAAAAACAGTCAACTGACTGTCAAAGGACATAGAAGTAAAGTCAATACAATGCAGAAAAGGCTGTTTTCAACAAATAGTGCTGGAACAGCTGGACACCCACATGCAAAAACAATGGATCTAGACACAGACTTTACACCTTTTACATGAGTTTATTCAAAATGGATCACAGACCCATACATAAAACACAAGATTATAAAATCTTTAAAACATAGGAGAAATTGTGGATGACCTCGGGTTTGATGACGACTTTTCAGAGATACAAGCAGAGTCATCATCTATGAAACAACCGATAAGCTGGACTACATTAAAATTTTCAGAATGAAACAGCTGAGAAATTATTCCCAAAGACATAGGTGATAAAGGACTGTTATATAAAATAATAATCAAGAGGGAGGGCCATAAAATTTCAACAAGAAGCCAAACAACCGCCTAAAAACTGGGCCAACAACCTTAACAAAAATCTCATCATGGTAGATATACAGGTGGAAAATATGAATAATAAAAGATGCTCCACATCATATGTTATCAGGGAAATGCAAATTAAAACAAGCTACTATTTCAACCCTATTAGAATAGCCAAAATCCAAAACATAGACAACTGCAAATACTGACAAGAATCTGGAACAACAGGAGCTCTCATTCATTACCGGGGGAATGAAGAAATGTTAAGGCCACTATGGAACACAGCTGACATGATTTTTAAAAAACTAAATGGACTCTTACCATACAATCCAGCAACTATATTCTTTGGTATTTACCCAAAGTAGATGAAAATGGATGTCCATACAAAAATCTATATAGAGATGTTTGCTTTATAGTGGCTTTATTCATAACTGCCAAAACTTAGAAGCAACCAAATGACCTTCAGTAGGTGAAACAGATAAACTGTGGTACATTAAGACAATGCTTGGAAGAAAAGAAAGGTAAGAGAGAGTGCTACCAAGCTATGATAAGACATCAGGGAAAATCTGGGGTATATTACTGAATGAAAGAAGCCAATCTGAAAGGCTGTATGGTTCAACTATATCAGAGTCTGGAAAAGACAAAGCCATAGGGACAGTCAAAAGATCTGTGGCTGCCAGTGCTGGCGGGAGAAGGGGCTGAGTACATGGGGCACAAAGGGTTTTTAAGACAGTGAAATTACTCTAGGATATAGTAATAGTGTCTAAATGTCATTTATATTTTTGTCCACTCACACAGAATACACAACACCAAGAGTGAATCCTAATGCAAACTATGGACTTTAAATGAGAATGATGTGTCAAGGAAGGTGTATCAGTTATAACAAACATATTTCCAGCAGAGGTTGGGGGGGTTGGGGTGTTGGTAATGGGGGAGGCTATGCACATGTAGCAGCTGCGGGCACAGCGAACATCTCTGTACCTTCCGCTCAATATTGCTGTAAACGTAAAACTAAAAAGTACAGTCTGTTTTTAAAAAAAAATGGATGTTAAATTATGATTAGTTTATTGAAAATCTCACAGTAGATCAAGAAATGAGATGACAAAAGCATAATATAAGAAACGCAATTCTGAAAGTGGAAAGTATTTAAGGAAGATCAAAAACAACCCACACATATACAAATCACAACTGTACCTCTCCTAAACCTCCAGTCATCTCCTTGTTCATCTTGATGGTTTGACTGTTGCTTGGAAATCTGAGATACTTGATGCTGTAAGCCCTTTCGATCACCTTCTGCTTTCAAAAGTTGTATACGGAGCTCTTCTACCTAAACACATACAGTCAAAAATAAAACCTGTATCAGTTTTCAACACAGAAAAAGGATAACTGACCTTACAAATTATTTTATATTATTTTTTCTAGGGAAAAATAATTACTTCTCATGGGCTACTGTCAGCACAGGCTAAAGCCCAGTGAACCTCCTTGTTATGCCAAGCACAGTGGAAGAGTCTCTCGCTCCTTTTCTTTATTCCTCCCATTACTTCCGCAAAGAATGAATGTCTTTTCCCCTTCTGTGTCTATCAGGACAAAGAATTTGACACTAAAAAAAAAAAATCCCTTATTGTGAACTCAATGCACTCCACCACTATTAACCCAAACCACCTCCATAATTGTTTTTATATTTTTCACTCCTTCTCTTTCATGTGAATATGGTCTATTCACTGGTAAACTCGAGTGAAAAGACTGCAATTTAGCATATTATAATATCAAAGTGCTGTTCAAAGTAAGTAAGAAATAACTGCTGCTGAATAAACTATAAACTCCTTGAGGTCAGGAACTATGTTATTCATCTGTATTTCTAAAGACTGGCAAATTGCCTAACACATAGCAGGTAAGTCCCCAGTGACCACTAAACAAATTAGGAGTATCAAAAAGACTCAGTTTCAGTCAATGACAACCTGAACATGGTAATCTCTTACTTCAAAAGATGAGATCAGAAATCACGAGTCAGAGTACCAAAAGATTAAAAAAAAAACATCAGTGGAAATGACAACAATATAAACTTGAGGAAAAAAAAAAAAAAAAGAAAACCTGAACTCTGCCAACATTAATTCCATTGTAACAGTGGCTGCAGAACAGGCAGTGAACATTTTTAAAGGTTTTGTGAAATAGGTGTTATGGTATATTTTTAGCACTAATTGTCAAAATGTAATACTCCTTCTGAGCATCTAAGATGCCTGACTTCTCTGCCAACCTAGCATACTATGTAGTGAGTTTTGCAAGCCACACCTCAAAACAGAGAAAGGCACAACTGCCGTTTATATTAAACACAGGCAGAGAGGCGATTAGAAACACATATGCCCTTATCCAATGTATGTACAATGACTACTACAAGTTATTGAACTTTAAATAGAAGAACCAAACTCTCATTATAGGCTAATGGGCTACAAAATGTTATGCTTTAAAATTAAGCTTTATCTTTGGTTAAAAGGGGCAGGCAGCATCTTGAAAACCATAAATATAAGACAATAATGCAAAGTAACTTGGAATATGCAAAGGTCTGTTTCATGTATTTTACTTCTCCCTTCACTCTCCAGTGCCTCCTTGAATGAAATTAAGCTCCTGGGAAAATTTTATCTCATGCATCCAGTCTCATTTTTACACCGGTTATGTTAGGAGAGAGAAATCCTAAATTGGAGCAGCATTCAGCAAGACACAGTGGGAACTTGGGCCAACACTTTGTACTAGGTTTCTCTGACTCTTCCCGAAAGGATTTCATCTTTTGCTTTGTGTTTCACTATACATTCCTTAAGGGGGAAAAGTAATCTCTAGACCTAGATGGGATCTTTTTCCTTTCACAGAGGCATTTAATAGAAAAGAAGACTGAATCCTAATTTAGTTGGCTTTTTTTTTTAAGTTTATTTAAATGTTTATTTATTTTGAGAGAGTGAGCACACATGCATGAGTGGGGGAGGGGCAGCAAGAGGGAGAGAGAGAATCCCAAGCAGGCTCCTCGCTGTCAGCTCAGAGACTAACAGGGGGCTCAATCTCACAAACAGTGAGATCATGACCTGAGCCGAAATCTAGAGTCAGATGCTTAATCGACTGAACCACAAGGGACTCCAATCCCGGTTGAATTTAAAAGCAGATTATCATGGCTTGCATAGATTTACCTGACGCAGAAGTGTTTCTCTGCTGCCTTCTGACTGATTCAGTAACCTTCGAGATAGCTCCAATTCTTGTTCAAGCTAGAGTTTCAACAGAGGATAAAGAAAAATGTCCAGTGGGGCAGAAAATAACTAATTATTATGGGCATAGTTTAAGAGTAGAAAAATGGAAAACTTTTCAGAAGATATTTACAGCTAATAGGAGAAAACATCTTGCTATCAAAACACACTGATGCTTCTATGAAAATAATGTTATGTACCTAACAACAAAGTGAACCAGACCAGACCTCAGGGGGCCTGACTTCTAAGTCAGTTCCATCTTAACTATGACTGTCTTTTCCTAGGTCTCTTTTCTGTCATCTCTAAAATAAGGACTTTGTATTAGACAATCTCTGAGATTTCTTCCAGTTATAAATCATCGTCATCTAAATTCCAAAACAATTTTTTTCTTTAGCGCATGTAATGTCATAGGAACTGAATTAGAATAAAATTTCCAGGAGCCAATGACTAAAGTATATTTCATCTAATCGGTGATTTTGTGTATTCATCATATTCTAACGTTCCTAATATTTCCAATATTCATAACATTCCTAAAACTTAAAAATATTTAATTTCAGAGTAAGATACTTAAAATCTCCTTAAAAATATAGTCATAAGACAAATATTCACAGAAAATGTGCCAATTGAATGATCAAATACTTACAAAGTCTGAATGCACCTAGCTTCCTACAAGCTGAAAGATCAAACAGGATGTGAAGGGGAGAGGAATACGTCACCCCACAATAGGCCTCTTTGACATACGGCTTTTTTGAGCTGAAGGCAATCAAGACCCAACAGACTCAGGAAAAGCTTTTGCCTCCCCCTTAATTACATTTAAGACTTTAGAGAAAGTCTGTGTCAGGAAGAGAGCTATTACCAGACACAACTTTTTACACCTAAAAGACTTCTGTGTAAGACAAGGTACACATCTGGTTACCAAACATTTGCCCTTCTCATCTTCCTATGACCTGTTTTCCTCTCCTTTGAAGCCCCAGACCTGTAACCCATTTCCTTAGCTCAGCATGGTATATACACCTCAACTGCCTGGCTGTTATTTTTATGCAGCTTCTAGACATACAAAATCAAATTTGTTTTTCTCCTGTTAATCTGTCTTATGTCAACTTAATTATGAAATCGGCCAAAGAATCCAAAGAGTAAAGAGAAAATTACTTTTTCACCCCTACAAAAGGGACACATGTTTGTTAAAATTCCAGAGAATACATGTGCTTGACATGTTTGCATTTTCTAACAGTAAGGCTGTTCTGTGAAACCGCAAATGTATATTAAGATGCTATTAAGTGCTTAGATTTGTGATAGTTATCCTAAATTATCATTTCCCTTGACCAAACTACTTTCTATATGTCAGTCCTTCAAATACTGTCCAGGTGGGAGACACGGTTATTAAGGGTTAGCATAAGGGGGTATGCGGTTCTACATATTTGCTGTGCTGACAGTAACATGAATCTATACATGAGATACAACAGCATGGAACTACACACACGAATGAGCACACATGAAGCTGCTGAAATCTGCATAAATTCTGTGAATCATACCAAATCAATTTCTTGGTTTTGGTATGGAATGACAATTGTGCAAAATGTTACCCCTGAGGGAAAGTGGGTGAAGGGCATGTGCAATCTTTCTGTACATTCTGTCTTACAACACCCTATGAATCTGTAACTATTTCAAAATCATTTTTAAATCTGGTTATACAAGTTTTTTTAAAAAATTAGACATGTGGCCAATAAAATATCATACTCTAAAAACAAAATAAGGTATGTATACAATCACAGAATCCACACAAAATATTATCTGACTTGTCTTCTTTATTTGGAGAAATAAAGAGGGAAGGAATCACACTTCAGTCCAAATGGCTTCAGAATCTACCACAGCCCATACTGGTCACGATCGCTGGATAATTCTGGCAGCCTCAACCCCCAGAGGGCAAGCATGACGACCCAACCTAACTGCTTACCACAAAGGCAGCGTGGATGTGTCATTTAACTTGACTAGGTTGGTGCATAAACATCAAGGAAGTAATGGTAGATTTCAAAAGTGATATGGAGTAAAGAACATTACATTGGGGCAAATTTTCATTTTATCATTCGTTACCTTGGGCTCACCCTTAAATCTACTCGTTTGCAAACTGAGGAAAGTTGTCTGTCTTCTAAACTCCTTTCTAACTCTAATGCCCGAGGCTCTATATGAGCGAAGACATGAATATATGCCAAAAGTCCTTAACATCTAATGAAAAGAGGGGATTCTTCCTGTAGGTTGCACCTACACCTTTCTTCTATGAGGAAAACAAATATATTCAAAATACCCACCCTTTAAACAACAGGTCTTCCTAACACTTCAGCAAAGTCAAGCTCCTTGCATGTTCCCCAGCAAGGAATAATAAAGCTCAAGTCACCTCTAGAGAGGAAGTGCAAGATGACGAGGTAGCAAATGACCTGTACACATTCCCAGAACAAGCAACAAAGAATGGCAGAGCCATCAAACCAAGTGACTCCATATCAGAACATAAGGCTTCACCGTGTCCTAACAAATGATCCCAGGGACAATTTTCAAGGCACTCAACAAATATCACTGGCTACAAACAGCATTACTCTTTCAAAACCTTACTTGATTCTTCTCAGTTTCAGTCTGTCTTAGCTTATTTTTCATGGCTCCCTCATTTTCATCTGCTTTAGCTTCTTGTTTCTCCAGTGCCTAGAATGAAAGATATGAAAAAATATGTATTAGTCCAAAATCCATAAAAAACCAAAAGACACTGTTAGGAGCTGGAATTTACATAAGACTATTACAGATCAATGGAGTACACTCATCAAAGCGCTGCCAAACACTGGCTGTTCTCGCAATTCTTCTGGGCTATTCCCTGTTCCCTCAAATTTTGTCCACCCTCGATGTTTACTTTCTTTGCACCTTCTGGACCTTCCTCACAGGCTTCTATATCTCCCTCTCCAGGTTATGCAAAGCAGTTTGCTTCTATTCCAGTTCTCAATTTCAAACACTTAAACTTGTAATCACACCCAACACCCCTACTTTCCCGCCCCCGTAAAGATCTATCAGTTACCAGAATTCATTCCCTTAAAGGGCAATGTGAGAAATTATTTTCATGTTCATGCTAAGAAATATTTAATCTTCATTTCTTATAATTAGTATAAATATTAATACTTTTACTTGATGTTAAAGAAATAGAAATCAATAAGCTGAACTTTAATTAAACAAATTGTGTTTTATAGTACACGGAATTATGCCTCATAAAAACATAATTCTTCTGAAAGTCAATGTTTTAAAAATCTAGATTTCCATATATGAGCTAGTTGAATAAAAGAACCTCTAATTCTTTTGGCTATCTAGGAATCTGCAATAAAATTTCCTTTCCTCTTCACTTTCTACCTTCCACATCTGACCAGTTACTTGTGATATCTCTTTTCCAAATAACATACCCCTCTATTATAGCTCTACTTGGTGCCCAAAATGTTATTTAACACCCCCCTTTCTTATTTCTCCTTTTACTCTACAGATATAGAAGTCTTAGAAAAATTTAGTCAGTGAGAACTTAAATTATACTGTTTTCAGTAGAAGAGCAAAAGTGAGGTCTTAAAGAGAACCCAAAGCAAATTACTACGTTTCCACCATATCGCCTAGAAATGTCATAAAGTTTGAACATTATTTCTGCTTCCTATAAACCATCAGTCAGTAAACAAATTAATACACATGCAATATTCTAGCACAGAATACTGAACTTATTTTCTGCATTACCTCGTTTAAAATCAAAGACAAAGAAAGAAAATCTAACTCTTAAGGCCCCTTACATATATTTTAATGAGCTTTTAAACACCTGAAAACACAAATAACACTCAAGGAGAAGATTTTAAAAACTAACTGAATCGAAATTACAAGCTATTTCTCTAAACCTTAATAATAAACTTTAACTCATTTACTACCTCTGGTAAGTGTAAAAGGCAACACTAGATTCCCTTCCCATTGACTTAGGTCAAGAAACTGAAAATTACATTAAAACTGATCTAGTAAAAGCAGTTATAAAAAGAGGGAAAAAAATCACATGTCAATGAATTTCTATTAGTATGTTATTTTGCTTTTTAAAGCTCGTTTTTTTCCTTAAAAGCAGTTTAGCTATAAAGCTATCAGGGGCCCGCTCCAGGATGCAGACTGTCTTTTACATGTTTAAGATTACAGCAACAACACTGAGCCTTAATAGTGGGTCCCTGGGGCACATTTAAATCTTTAATAACAACAATTTTTCTTCTTTTCCTTAAGTATACCTATTTCCATTAAAAAGACTAACATATTGAGTATTATACTACTGTAGTTCTTTGAAGGTAGAGGATTCTGAATTCTCAATTATTTATTTAAAAAAAAAAGTGGGGGGGAAGCAGCCTTTTCTTTCAGAAAGTAAGGGAAAGGAGAAAAGGAAAATGTTTGTAGACATCTCATCTGACCATAAAAGCTCCCACAACTCTGACAACAGGCATGTTTACCAAGAGGCTCTAAAAAAATAACACACTCAAAAATAAAGAACAAATAGGGAATTAAAGGTCCTTTGTCTAGTAAAGGGACGAGCCAGCTTGGGTAAGAATTATGGAGCTGGAATGAAATAATGGTCCTATGATAACTCCCACCAAGGCCACGGAAATTAATAAAAAATAAATTAAAAAAATAAAAGATGAACACAAAGTACCCGGTCTCATCCTAATCATCCAGCAGTGCTGCAAGTGCATGCCTTTGGTCACAAGAGCAAGAACATGTAGATGACTCACTGGTAAATCAACAAGACTATAGAAAAACAAGTTTCTGCTCAAATGCTCAAATCAAACACCAGGTCAGTAACATTACACTTTAAAAGGTACAGCTACCAAGTCAGATCACCCCCTTCCCGCCCCCGTAACAAAGAATGAAGAAGTCAAGTCTGAGCATTAGAAAATTGTTACTCTTACTATGTATTTTTAAAGACTTTTTGTTTTTTGTTTTGTTTTGGTTTGGTTTCAGGTTCACAGCAAAACTGAGAAGGAAACTGAGTTCCCATATACACCGGTGTCCACATAAATGCATAACCACCCCCATTATCAACTTCCTTCAACAAAGTAGTGCATTATTACAACTAATGAGCCCACACTGACACATTAAAATCACCCTTTACATTAGTTACGGTTCATGTTTGGTGCTGTACACTCTAAGGGTTTGAACAAATATAGAATGACATGTATCCATCATGACAGAATCATAGTGTATTTTCACTGCCCTAAAAATCCTCTGTGCTCTACCTATGCATCCCTTACCTCATCTCTTTACTGTCACTATGGTTTTTCATTCCCAAAATGTCACAGAGTTGGAATCATGCTGTATGTAGTCTTTTCAGGCTGGCTTCTTTCACTTAATAATATGCCTTTAAAGTGTCTCTATGTCTTTTCATTGCTTCATAGCTCATTTGACTCTATTTTTTATAATTAAATTCTTCACATAGGCACAAAATAAAAGTCAACCAACATTTTAAGCTTTGCAATATAATGCTATTCTGATCCAAATAAGACCACATGAACTATAAAGTTAAAAGTTGTTTATATTTATGTGTATTAAAATTTTTAAATAGCTTTTAGAACATTTGCTATATTTCAAATCAAGAAAAAAATTAAGTATTTAGTATGTATAAAATACTGTAATAAGAAACTTACTTAACTGTAATTTTTTTAAAAGATGAAAATCTGGTGTCTATTTCTCAAATTCTCATTTGGAAACCTAAATCATAGCTCTAAATATCAATAGAATAATACATATTTTGAAAAGGAATATATATGCAGAATGCAGCAGTATTTTATTGCTCAGAACTAGTACTATTCACTTAAATTAACAGAGATTTTATTTCTGTCAAGTTCTGTGAATTTCTAAATTTTGTTTTTTCCTAAATCAAGTTAGAGATTCCTCCCACATGAGAACTAGCTCAAGTCATGGAAAATTTTAGCCTTTAAGTTCATCCAGTTGGGGATTAACTGTGCCAACAAAAACCAAGCAAAACAAAAAAAATTAACTTTCTTTTCAAGGCAGAAAACAATGCATTCACATTCTAAATCCCTGAACCAATATGTAACTCAAAAATAGCCAGATAGATTTTACTTAAATTGTTCAAAGAAATTTGTTTTTCAGCCATAACCAAGGAACAAAAGTTCTATACCAACATCTACCATTATAAAAAAGAAAAAAAAAGTTTAGTAAGTTAAAGTAGAAATTGTATGATAAAGTCCAAAGAGAATCCAACAGTAATCATTACTATTGTAACACCATACAGGTTATCAGGATATCAAAGTAAGGGGGAAATTCTAAAAACTTGTGCCAGTTGAATTATGTGCATTTTCCATATGGAACTGGTAAGCACATAGTGCATGGAGTCACAAGATGCAACCATTTCTGTTTTTCAAAAGACAGAGTAATAGCAAGTATCATGTAGTTAAGTACATTGGTATTACTTCTGATGGTAATTGTAATCCTTAATGATGTTCTTCAAAGATACCTGAGGTTTTGAAACATAAAACTCAAAGCTTCTGTTTGAGAATGGCCCAGTTGTCTTTTTTTTTTTTTTTGGTCTTTTTATAATAAGGTGTTTATTTTTTCGGGAATCCAAAGGGCTTTTATAGAAATTATTGTGAGAGGACAGCTGGACACTTCTTGCTGACCTATAAAGGAAACTTACTGTTTCTACTATGTCCATATTTAAGGAATCAAGGACTGGCTGGGGCCCCCTGTGCCAACAGAGCCAACCAAGGTCATGGGTTCAATCACCATGAGAGCCAATTCCCTTTGCTCTATTCCATGGTCATAGTCTTTACCCTAAACCTTCGCCAAAGGCCACATGGAAGAGTAGCTAAGCCAGAGATCCTGGATGAATCAGCAAGATCCACTACCATGACTATAAAAATAACTGTGAAGTAAAACCCCTATTGACTACTGTCAAGATTTCATTCTTTATATGTTATTAAATTTGCCAATCTGCAAAACAAAACTTTAATCACTGCCTACAAAGTTGGTATGCTGAAAAGACACACAAGTCTTTTGCCTTCTTTAATACAAAAGCAACAATGGTAATGAGTATTATTCCCTAAAATGCCATTGCTTTTACTGGAATGGAGTGTATTTTTGTGCAATCTTTTACTTAATAAAAATCTTGCAAGTAAAGTTAAATGTGAGCCCAACAAGTGCACTTTCCAGGATTTCCTTCAAAATCAAAAAGCAAAAGCTCTTAGTGGAGGGTCTGTTTTTATCTGAGTAGTTTCCTCTCAAAAAAGAGACTCATAGTTTTATTAGAAATCCCAGAGCAATAGGATACTCATTTGACTTTCTAAATACAGGACCACTGAGTTAGAATTGTTGACAAACAGAAGATCACAGATAATTAGAAAAATTTAATTTAAAATCTCTCAAGTTTTATTTGTATTTGAGCAGAATGCCCTGTAAATATACAACATCTTTCACTGTTTACAATTAGAGGATGGTATTTTATGCTTCTGGATTTTTTTTCTTTTTACCATTTTCTAATCAAAATAAAATGGTACCAGGTCAATGAATAAGTCTATCTGTAGCAGAGAGGTCTCTGTTTACACAATATTACTATGCACTCAGTAGTTGCCCAATAAATATTAATTGATAATGATGGAAAAGGGCTTTATAAACAGATGGTCTAGGATAAATTCACTGAAAATGCAGATAGAAACATTACACTCCTCGAGAGAAGCACAAAGTAGAAATTAAACAAGTCCTGCACTCAGAAAATCTCAAGTCTATTGTCAGGCAGCTGCTCAGTCAACAAGAGCACAGATATTTTTCATCATCACAGCATTAGCAGCATTAAAAGTCTATTTGCATAACGGTGCTACATAGAGGGACTCATGCAGATTCATGCTAGCCTTATTTGTTACAGTTTATGATGAGAATATTGGCAACAACAAATACACATAACAAAATAAATGTGATTAAACAATACTTTGAGATCTAGTCCTATATGGTGTAAACATAAAACGTGTCAGACTTAAACGCAACTCACAGCGGCAATAAGAGAATTTATTTATAATGCCAACCGCAACTATTTCCAAACAGATTTTGAGGTGCTTTACAAGAAGAGCTATACATATGCTTAAAGAAGAGGTGAAATAAAGAAAGGAGGGTGTCTGGGTGGCTCAGTGGACTTCAGCTCCAGTCACGATCTCGCGGTCTGTGGGTTCGGCCCTGGATCCAGCTCTGCGCTGACAGCTTAGGCTGAAGCCTGCTTTGGATTCTGTGTCTCATCTCTCCCTTTCTGCCCCTCCCCCATTCTCTTTCTCTTTCTCACTTTCTCTCTCTCTCTCTCTCTCTCTCTCTCTCTCTCTCTCTCTCCCCCCGCCCCTCTCAAAAATAAAATTTAAAACCTTAAAAAAGGAGCCAGAGACCATAATGGCCATTTTGGAGAAAATAAGAAATGGCTCTTTAAGAACCTAGAGGGCAAATGATCAGGAAAAAGAAAAAGGAAAAAGAAAAAAAAGGAGGATCAAAAAAATCATAGGAGGGCTAACTTCAATGAGAGTAGAAACAAGGAAGCTACAAGCAAATTGACCAATCCAGGAAGATATATGGAAAAACACACCTTGTTCAAAGACATGTGAATAATATGAAAACATGTTATATATATACCTTGGGGACTGGGGAGAAAGGTCACTGAAAATGGAGAGGTGAAAAGACACAGAAAGCACATTATAAATATTTAATAATTAATAGTCTTAGGTAAGATTTTCTTATTGAAGTAAAAAGCCTAAGAATAGATGACATAAGTGTTAATTTTATAGAAATGAGATTTTAGGAATTCCAGGAAAACTTATATCCATACATCATCTCATAAAACTGCACCCTTCAAAGGACTCCACAGGCCTTCACTAGCATGTTAACAGTTGACATGTTACTTTGCTATGGTGTAGAAAATATTTCTACACTTTCAACTTTTGTTTTATCAATATTAAATAGTAGGCTTCTGAAATATATCATCAAAACTGGAATATTCTTTAATCTGACCAGTTGTCACTATCACTATTTCCCAAGAAAAGAAAGGGAATATGGCTTGTGTACGCTGTCTATAATATCCATGGGAAGTTTGCTCTGTTAACAGAAACTCAAGTACTGAGTGAGTACAAGGTTGAAGGAGACAACATAAAAGATCTCTTCCAGCTTCTCTTCCACAAGGAGTTTTGGGGGGAAAGATAGTTCCCACAGAAAAAATATTAAGTGTTTTAGTGTCATGTGAAATGATCAAACCCTAATAAAACAGATTTATAGGTTAAATCAGCAGAGAGGGGTGCAGGAGACAAACAGGTAAATCAAGAAAAAGACTACAGAAGAAAACTGGAGAACATGATACATCTTGGACCCGCACATTTCAAGCTGTGCCAAATAAGGTTCAACCAGCTTTGAAAGACAAATCCCATAATAGGCCATCATTCTTTTCCATCTATTTCCTTTTTAACAGCATGGTAACGTTAATGGTTCTTTCACAACTTTACAAAAAAAGTGTTTACTTTATCCTTGCAAAAACACTAGTAATCCACAGGTAACAACTTAAAAGAGAGAAGAAAATAATTAATATGTCACAAAATAATGAGAGAGAACAATTTTGAAATCAAAACTATAGTGAGTCAGAATTGAAATAAGAATTTCAGCCACAGATTGGTAAAATACTTATCACGTAGCAATAAGCAATGGGGCAGAATCACAATCATAAAAAAAAAAAAATGCCTAAAATGATTTGAAAACATCAAGTCTCAGCAAAAATGCCACTTCCTCCACCCAAATTTTCCCAAAGGATCAAGAAGAGGGAATTATTTCCCTTCTGAGCTACCCTGAAGCCCATTTCAAAGCTGAAATAACACGCTTAGTGAATTAGAGACTGTTAACATTTCTTTCTCAGCTAAACTGGGAGCCCCTAACGGTCCAGACAGCATCGTAAGTACCACGAAATCCCTAATCCCCAGCACAGTCCCTGGTATACAGTAAGTACATGAAGTATTTTACTATATGCACTTCTGACTACATAGCAGACAACATTTATTCATTCTTTTCTTTAAGAAACACTTTCTTGGGCCCTCAAGCCATGTCAGCCCCTGCTCTAGGTACTTTAGATACAGCAGTGCCCAAAACCGTGCCTGCGTTCTGGTCAGAGGACAGACACATGACAGGTAATGAAAAGAGCTATCGAGAAAAAGTACAGTAGTATAAGGAAGGGGCTCAAGAGTGAGGAAACGGTATTTTATCTAGGATAGTTAACAGGGCCCTGAATGACATGAGAGTAAACAACAAGACGACTGCTTTCAGAGTTGAAAATTCCTGGCTGTAGAAATGGAAAGTACAAACGTCCAGGAGCGGGAGGGTGCCTGGCATGTCCGTGGAAAAGCAACAGTATCGCTGCCCTCGAGTGGACACAGAGAATGACAGAGAATGAGAGCGAGGGGGCACGTAGAAACCCTATCCGAGGGGTCTTGTAGGCTGAGGACTTCCGATTTCACTCTGAGGATGATAAAGACACCACTGAAGGGTTCTGGAGAACGACGTGGCACTATCTAAAGTCTGTGAGAAAAAGACTGTAAGAAGCTAAGAATGGGAACAAGGGGCGCCTGCACCAACCCAAGCCGGAGAAACCAGAGAAAAGAGGACACACGAGAGTAACGGAGGGGACGAGCAGTTACCAATTCAGAATGTAGTTTTTGAAACAGAGCGGACAGAATTTCATGATGGACTGGATGCGAAAGATGAGAGAAATGGCGAAGGTTGGAACAGAAAAGAACCACAGAAACATTTTTAAATACAACATTAAAATTGTTTTTATTATCAAGATAAGCATCCATCTTTGTAAGAAGAAATAAATCATAGGAGCTACTTACTAGGACAAATCAGACAAAAAGATACAGTTTAGAATCCTTCTGTACAAGTTCCCAGCTTGGGAGGGGAAAGAACAGGAAATGGAGCACCAAGAACCCACGTGTGCCCAAGTCTTTGTGGCTCTGAAGCACAACACTGCTCTAACTTGATTCCCATCCAAGACTGACAGTGGCTAACAATGCTTCAGGAACTCAAGCTCAGATTAAAAAAATATGAAATTGCACAACTTTTTCTCACTGCCATATAAGGCCCATCAAATGACTACATAACAAACTTAGGGTTAGTGTAAATACTGTTCTAACTTGGCCATAAGATGGACAAAGATATATTGGAAAAAGCTAAGGAGTTTTCCATTTCTTGGGCAATAATGAATACCACAGCTTCAGTATTTACAAAAAGAAAAAAGGATCAAGAGTACTCAATACAAATGTAAATTAACTAGGAATGCAATGAGTCATAATAGAGCTATAAAAAAATGCTTTTCTACCAGGTAAAGAAACACAAACAAGATTACACAAAGGAAGATCAAACAGCCTTAGAACACCAGTGGAAAATGACCGTAACTGGGTTGGGTGGACAACAGATTGCAAAGGCAGTGACTATTAAGGGAAAGAAAACAATAATTAGGAGAAAGTTTGGATCTATAGAAGATGAAAATTTAGAGAAAGTGCATCTTTGGGACATTTCTATATAGATTACATACCTGAACCACGGGAAAGGGCATGGGAATACACAATTCCAGTGGAATAAACTCTCATATCAAATTACAGTCTCCCACTATTTTACTATAAGTAAAAAGACTTTTTCCACAGAGGGATGGAGAGAGAGAAGAACTGTAACCCTAAATGGGAAGCATGAAAAAACTCCAACAAAAAAGGCATAGAAATGATAGTTTTAGTGTTAAATTTAACAGAGGTCTTAATAGATAATACTCAACATGTCATTTTATTTTTATTTTTCAACAGAAGCAACACTGTGTCAAAATTAAATTTTCAAATAGCAATAGTTAAATAATTATATTATTTTTCAGTTCCAATGTCTGTGCCAGGTATACTTTCAGGGAGTCCTAACAGCAGAGATACACATATTATAATCATTTTCCAAGAAACTTTAGCAACTCTAATGAAGGATGCCTGCTGGGTCACAATTGATGGTTCAATACTGACGACTAGTGGTCAAAAACATGTAGTAACTTCCTATTTTTTAATATTTTCCTAAGACTTTTATCATTTAAATTTAAAACATTTAGTGTAAATTATGTGAAAAACCTATACTGAAAGAACTTTCAAGAGTTCTGAAAATTACAAAGAAAAATACTGTAACTCTTTTCTGTCCATTATTTGCTATGTTCCCAAATCAAAGCCAACCAGCCTCTGATCCTGACCCATAATGGGAACAACTCCATGAAGAATCAGTTCATTCATATCCACACAGCCGAATTAACACTGTTTCAGAAATCCGTAACTAAAATTTTAAAGAAGTCTTACTTTCAGAATTCATGTATCTGAGCACTTTACATTTCTTTTCCTAATTTTGTCTGTCAGGCATCAGTAATCTATCTGTCCGAGACAGTAATCTAGGTGTCCTAGATTCGGTAATCTAGCTGCCCTAAATTCTCAACACAATCTGAAAAACAGTAAACTACCATATCAACATATTCTTTCAAAAAAGTTAGAATTTAATTGTGATGGTCTGAATTCTTGAAGAACGTTTCTGAGATTTCAGTTAAATGACTTAAACTGTTATAAACACAACTTCAAGAAGTTAGAATCTGTTAGCATTCACTTTCTTCTCTGTAGAAATAAGAGCAGTGAGAGAATACAATGTAGACAAACCTCTGAGAGAGGGGAAAAAAAGGTTTGTTTTCTTTTAACCAAGGGTGCTACATGTAGCCTAATGGTCACTGCCATGCGAAAACAATGGCGCCCCTTCAACAGCTATTCACGGAATATCTGCCATGGGATAAACACTGTGCTACATGTCCCAGAAAACAGGTGTGATGGACAAGGTTCCTGCTAACAGAGTTCCTGTTTTAGTCGGGGAGACATACAGTAACATAACAAGTATACAACTAACTGTAGGTGGCTTTTAAGTGCTCTGAAAACCTAAGGTAATTTGATATAAAAAGAAAAAAAACTGGGTCAGAAAAGAGCTTTTTAGAAAAGAGAGGGAGCGAGCAGGGCCTCCTGAAGAGGAGGCAACAATGAAACCTCAAGGATGAGACGAGAGAAGTTTGCTGAGGGTCAGAAGAAAAATGTTCTGGTAAGACACTGAGGATGACATCACTGTGCTTAGAGAGCACAGATTTCTTAGAGCAATTTGTAGTTACAGATGTAATGGTTAAAATTTGAGAATACCCATCTAAAAAATGGAAATATAATCTATAGCTTCAGAGCCAGAAGTATTAGAATGAGTATACAGCACATTTCAATCCAGTACCAAACAAAAAAGAAAGGGGAGGAAAAGAAAAAAAGAGATATTAAAAAATATATAAGTGATCCAAAAAAAAAAAAAGCATTTCCAAATGCATCAATGAATCATAAGTGAAACCTGTCTAACCCAGCCATCAAAAAAAAAAAAAGAAAGAGTAGCATATCAGAACATATGGTAAGTTGGTAAATTTTCAGTATTAATTTTTAAAAACAGATCAACTAATGTTTTAACTTGCAAGTCTAAAGACTGAAACAGAATTATCCTAAAACAAAAAAGTTTGAAAAAAGTAATACAGTTAAAACAGAAGTTGATGGAGTTACAACTAAAGCTAGTCAAAATGAAAACTAATGGGGCACCTGGGAGGCTCAGTTGGTTGAGCGCCTGACTTCAGCTCAGGTCATGATCTCATGGTTCATGAGTTCAAGCCCTGCATCAGGCTCTGTGCTGACAGCTAGCTCAGAGCCTGGAGCCTGTTTCAGATTCTGTGTCTCCCTCTCTCACTGACCCTCCCCCGTTCATATGCTCTGTTTCTCTCTCAATAATCAATAAAAAACATTAAAAAAATTTTTTTAATGAAAACTAATAATCGTGTATCTAGCGAGACTAATAATGAAAAAGGAGAAAGGAATAACTAAATAACACTAAAACAAAAGAGTAATAGCTTCAGAGAAAGATCTAAAAATAATAAGTCAGGGCTATGATTGCTTCTTTTTTTAAGTTTATTTATTTTGAGAGAGAGAGAGAGAGAGAAAGCATGCGCAAACTGGGGAGGCGCAGAGGGAGAGTGAGAGAGAGGGAGAGACGGAGGGGCGGCAGGAGGGAGAGAGAGAATCTCAAGCAGGCTCCACAGTCCGTGCACAGTCCAACTCAGTGCTCAAACTCATGACCTGAGCTGAAACGAAGGGTTAGATGCTTAACCAACTGAGCCACCCAGGTGTCCCCTATGATTGCTTTTTAAAATTAATTTCAAAATACAGACAAAATGGATAACATATAAAATCATGAATTACTAAACTGAATTAAGAAGGAAGGAAGGAAGGAAGGAAGGAAGGAAGGAAGGAAGGAAGGAAGGAAGGAAAATTGAAAACCTCAGACCACCAAAAAGATAACAGGTATAAATGGCTTTATGAGTGAGGTTTAACAAAGATTCAAAAAATAGACAATCTCTCTCTTAAACAGAGCCAGGAAACAGAAAAAGAAGGAATCTACCTAATTCATTTTATGAGGTTAATGTAACCTTGCTTGCTTCCAAATCCAAAAAGACCAGTACAAAGAAAATTATAAGCCCACATTCATGAACATAAACATAAAAATCCTAAGAAAACAGTAGCAAATCAACTCAGCAATGTATAAGAATCAACAGATTTTGACCAAATAAACAAATGCTAGGAGTCAACATCTATTGATACCATCAACCATATTTCAATGTCAAAAGAGAAACAGAGTAAGCAGCAAGAATATTTGATAAATTCCACAACACATTGCAATTTTCAAGAAACAAAGAAACAAAAACTTCTTGGAAACCTACGAATAGAAGGCAATGTTCTTAATCTGATAAAGGACAGCACTGAAAAAAAACAGAAGCAAACAATATGAAACACTTAACACTTTGGAAGCATTCCTATAAAAATAGGAATAAAGCAAAAATTCTTACTATCTTTGTTTCTATTTAACATTGCAATTGAGTTTCTAGCCAGTGCAATAAAGCAACAACAACAAAAAAAAAGAATTATAAAGTTAGAGACTATTTCATATATGATTATCTACACAATATAGTACATGACAGTAATACATGAAAGCTGCTAACAAATTATAAAATAAGATCCTTAAGCAAAAGCATTGCATACAAGAGCCATATATAAAACCAACTGCACTCCTATGTACTCTAAATAACCAGAGATGCAATAAAAGAAAATATCACATTCACAATAGAAAGGAAAACCCTAAGCTACTTGGGAATTACTCTAACAAAAGACATAGAAGACCTTTATACACAATGATAAAACATTAGTGAAGAACATTAGAAAACACCTCTCTTCAAATTAATCTATATATTCAGTGCAATTACAATCAAAATGCCAGCAGTATTTTTCATAGAACATGACAAGAGTTTTTCATTATCATTTACCAAAATATAATGAAAGCTTTAATAATGAAGACAAAACGCTATCGGCTCAGGGATAGACAAACAGATCAATAGAAAAGCATACAGAACCAGACAGATACCATGGGGAACTAGATATATAACAGAAGTGGCATTTAAATCAGAGGGGAAAGAACAAATTATTCAAAAATGATGCTGAAGCAACTCATTAGTCACATATAAAAGAACACAGAATCCTTCCTCCTGTCATTAAAAAAGTAAAATTCCTGAGGGAAAACATAAATCCAGTATTTTCAAATGAGCAAGTGATAAACAAGCTATCTGCACGGGCACAAATGCAAACTGCTGACAAATACGTGAAAACATGTTCAAGTTTACTAAAATGAGTTAACGCTTTATACCCATGAGCCTGGCAAAAATCAAAGAGAATGGAGGGGAAAGGGCCATTCTCAACCATTTCAGGACCAGGAATGTAAAAAGTTGGAACCTTTTGAAAAAATAATCTGATAACCTCTATTATAATAAAAACCCATCCATGGTAATAAAAGATTAAGTTTGAACCACATCAGCTAGTTCAAGGGATTTCCAGGAAATATTGGTGAAAGGAAAAGGCAAAATGCAGAATGTACATATCTATAATGTGATCCCCTTTTATTAAAATAAAATATACAAAAAAACCTGCATATGCAAAGGTGTATATGGTCCACAGACATTGTCTAAGATAATCAAGAGCAATAATTAAGGAAAATATAAGGGGGTATCTCCCACACTGTTCACACTGGTTCCTTTTTCTTAGGGTTAATGGTTGATAATGAGAAAACACATTAGAGATAGGGGAAAGAATGAGCCAAGCAAATAAATAAAGCTGCATTAAAAAGAGAATGTATGAGCATTTGTGATATGATCACATCAGTTTCACATTTATTGAACATTGTTAAATATTTCCCATACTAAATATCTAATAAAAATGTTAAAAGAAAAGAATTATGTGAGAAATAAAGCTAGTTAAACAGTGGATCAAAACAGAGTATTAATATGGTGACTACCTAATGCATTCGACAAATATTAAGTACACACGATGTCAAGTGGTAAAAATGCAAAATGCCCAAAACAAGCATAATTAAGTAACCTATCAAGAAATAGTAATTAGGAATGACCTGAGACAAAAAAAACCTCATGTGAAATATATCACTAGAAACTGAACAGTGAGGAGAAAAAAGCCATCTTTGCAAAAGAGGAAAAAATAGTTGATGGGACCAGGGTTTATTAAAAGAATAAAAACCATGGCTTAAAATAAGGCTCAGATTTTGTCTGACATAAACAGCCCCAACCCATGAAGAATACACACTAGAGCAAGAGTTTTTGAATTTTCCCCAGCTACACACATTTACCTACAGAACAGCACAGGTGTAGTTGTGCTTTTGTGATACCCAGTACTCTCAGGCCCTTGGTAGTCTGAGGGCCTGAGTCAGTCACCCTTACTGTGTTACTCTCTGCTGACCACATCCCCTCTGGTCACCTGGACCTGAAAAGGACTGCATTCTAGAGCTCATGTCCTAAGGACTGGGGAAAATAAGGTACATCTTCTGAGCTTTCCAGGGAACTTGGGTATTTTAAATCCCCGTTTACTTGTAAATTCTTCTGGTCTTTCTCAAACCCCAAGGCTACTGGAATGGTCAAAGTTGCCAATGGGTGATTTAATGGGCATTCATACAATTTATTAGAATAACAGCAATGGGGTAAGAGAAGCTTGTACTATGAAATAAACACGTGAAAATGTGGGGGCACAGACTATAGCAACATGAGAGGATACAAGGCCATGCAAAGTTATGCACTTCAGCCTTAGAAAGATAAGTGAAGGGGAGTTCAAAATCTACCAGCTTTAGAAGAGACTCTGGGGCTCCAAACCGAGTAGGGGAGCCTTGAGAGGAAAGGGTTAATGAGGCCATGTTGCCTGACTAGGTTCTCCTCTGAATTGACACAGAAGTCTCAAGTGAGATGCTAAAGCTATTAAAAGGACATTAGGAAAACATTCTTGGCTTCCTTAGAAGCTTCTCCCTTAATGAGTCCAAACTAAATATATTTATAAACTGTACCCAAGGCTTTTCTTAGGTGAAGTATCCATATTACTCAGCATCTCTGGAGCCACAGTGATATTTCTGGAAGGAACAAACAGCTATTTCTTCATTAGGTTTTTCACAATTGGTACGGATGTCAAAAGATGAAGAAAAATATTGGGAAAAAAATCTATCAATCACTTTAATTTTTCTGTACATGACTTTAATGTTCCTGATGAGGCTCCCATAATCTGGTTTCCCACAGACAGACTGACTGAAAACCACTGAGCTGGACTCCCATCTTACACTTAACAATCCCCCACTGATCTTCACCATCTTCAATTTGGATTCCATCTTTTACCTTCCCCCACAAGCTTCTCCATAAAGCGTCTTTAAACCTTGCGGCACCTGAGTCCCCAGAGGTCACTGGCAAACATGGAATCTGACCGGTGGGGGCTAAGTGGGAGAGCCAGCACCTTAATATTCTACGAAATGATCTGAGAAGCATATACAAATATGCACCCAGCATTTGTCTCATGTATTTCATTTTAAGTAATTCAAACGAAGATGAAGAAATAACATTCAATTTACAAGAAACAGCTTAAAAAAAAAAAAAGTCAGGAATTCCCAAGATGCCATAGCCAAGAGTTTGAAATTTTATCTAGGATTTTATGTTATTTTGGGGCCTGCAAAAAAGAAATAGTTCTAACTTGAGTTTACTTTAAAGGCTTCATTTGTGACCCTAACACTCATCATGCCAACCCCACTCCACTAAATTTAACTAATCAAATTTAGCTTACTGAGTGTCTGTAACATGATAAACATTAAACAAATATTTTATTGTTTGCACACTGGTTTAACGAGGAAAGATTGATGGTTATAGACTGAACAATAGTTGAATTTGATTAATAAAAGTTAGAGTACTAGAATAACCATTCAAAATTTAAAACAGATATATAAAAGGAATATTTATTGCAAATACAAAATATTCATCTCTCTAAAAAGGCGTCTATTTTAAACTACTCAACATAGTTTAAAATATGAAGTCTGAAAACCAGTAAAGGTCCTTACCAGGTTAAGAAAAACTGACATTTATGTGACATCAGTAGCACATGAATAGCTGACACTTAATAAAGGGCATAGATTCTGGAGTGTCCATAGCCCACATGCTTAGACCAGGAGGGGAATAAAACACACATACACATTAAAAAGTGAACAATTCCTTCTTCAGAGCTCTAAACAAGAAGAGGACACCGCCGTTCTCAATCCATTTTCAATGATTAATACTGTGTTTTTCATTAAATGGGAACAGATAAAGTTCCAAGGACCTAAGGACCTCATTCATTAGATCACTAAAAAGAAGCAGGTTTTAACCAAAATGACATACTGCTTCCCCATAATATGATACTATACCTAGAAATCTTTGACATCCTGTAATTTTTAATGAATACTCCTAATCTCTTAACAATTTTTAAGGGTCGTAATTTTCACTAAGATTGAATTATACATTTTAGGGAGGCAGAAGAGCACAGTGGCTAAAATCAGGCCTCCTTATTCACCTATACTTTCATTTTCTCACCACAGCCAAAAACAAAATATTTCGATTACTATCATCATACAGTACAGGTATTTGCAAAAGTATTTTTTAATATTGAACCGAAAGCAAAGTGTTTCCTCTCCTTAAACATGACCTTTCCAGAACAGCCTAAGCCACTTAACCTGGAAGAGAAAAACGTATTGGCCCAAATTAATCTTTTCCAGCTTCCACTGCACTGTTTAATCCAAAACCACCTTTTAAAAGTATATAGGTCACCACTTATATTAAAGTGACAAAGTATGAAATTAAACATTTCTTATCAATAGTGATCCTCTATTGTATTGTCAGAGATGGAATTCCAAATCACAGCTCAAGCTTTTAGTCAAATTGACAATTACAATGCAAATATTCTGGCTCTGGTTTCTCAAGAATAGGGTTGGGAAGCAATCTTCCTCTCCCTCTCTCTTTGTAATTTTGTGCATTCTGCAAAGAAAAAAGAAAATAAGTACGGAAAATTTCTCTAATTTTCTCTTGCAAAAAAGAACAATTGTCTCTTCAGTACTATTCTTATGTTCACCAGATGCAATTTGCTTTGAGAACAAATGTATAAAAATCAAGGTTTAAAAAAAAAAAAGGCTACCCACATGCTGTATCTAATTATTCAACAAAGTATCCTCTTCAAAGTAATTACCAACTAACAAGGGTATGCCTCCTTTTGTGAAATGGAGAAAAATGGAACTTTAGAAAACAAGAGTAGATTTTTCTATCAGCTTACGTTATAATTTCAGGGCTGCACTTTCTGTTCCTAATTTTTAATTGGCAGTGTCTCCTAATACTTAAAAATTTTTTTCATCCATAAATTTATAAGGGTTAGTGATTTTCATGCACACATAAGTGGATTTGTAGAACACCATTTTTAGAGAAAACCATTTTGTAAAGGAGAAAGATTTTTTTTAATCTTTAAGTTCTCTTGTTTTAATTTTTTTACAAGTTATGTATAGATCTAAGACACAGTTAAAGGGAATTTCTACAAATTAATTTTCTATAATGACAGTAATAAAACATAACCAATGTATAGTGAGAATTCACAAATCTACACCAACATTAATTAATAAGAGAAAAAGCAAAGCCCTTCCTCACAGTAGGAATCCAATTAATAAATGTAGAAAAAGTCATGCAATGTGTTAAGAGTTATAACTGTTTCAAGAAAGATTATTAATAAATGCTCAAATCTGTGGGTAAAAAATATAAGAAATAAGCTATTTTCAAATTTCTAAGAATCTCCCCATAAAATAAATAATTAAAAAACATAATAGTAAAATTTACAGTGGAGAAACCTGGCAGATAACACCTTAGCCAACTGTTCCGTTTTCACCAGTAATGGCACAAACAGATACTACCCAGTAAGATACCCTGGGAAAAATGCAAGACCAAGTCTCTGGGTTTCCTGCCCAAAGTACATAATCTGAATTTAGTCATGAGGCAACATCAAAAAGCCAAAAGGAAAGCATTCTACAAAATAACGGGCCAGTATGCTGCAAAGTTGTCAAGGTCATGAATGACAAAGAAGAAAAACTGAAAAAACTGTTTCAGATCAAAGGAGACTAAAAAAACATGATGATCAAATGCAATATGTGACCCCATACTGTATCCTGGACTAGAAAAGGATGTTAGTGGCAAAATTTGAAAAACTATAGATTATTTACAAAAAAAAAAATCTATAGATTATATCATGGTATTGATCCAATGTTAATTTCCTGTGATTATGGAAGAGAATGTATACACTGTATTATTTAGCTGTATTATTTAGCTGATGTATTATTACATCAAGTCTGCAACTAGCCCAAGAACATTATATCTAATAAATGTTTTATACTATGATTATTATAACATATATATACAATGATAAAGTAAAATGTGAATTTACTCAGGTAAATGTGATTATTGGGAGAATCTAGGTACAGAGCATACAGAAATCCTTAGTTATAATTTTTTCTATGTCCTTGTAAGTCTGAAATTTCAAAAGATGTCTAAAAGGTAAGTGATCTCAATTTTGAAATGGTTTGACCACAGTCTAGTCCAGTGGTTTGCAAACCTTTATAAAAGGACCAGACAGTTGATACTTTAGGCTTTGTGGGTCAGATGGTCTCTTTTACAACTCCTCAGTGCCGCCACAGTGTTTAAAAAAACAAAAACAAAACCAAAAGCAACACGTTCCACAAATAGTAAGTATGGAATAGCTTGTTCCAATAAAACTTTATTTACAAAAATATGCAGCGGGCCACATTTGGCTCATTGGCCACAGTTTGCTGAGCCATGGTCTAGGTCATGCCAAGGAAAATTTATCAGAGCAATCGTACTCTCAGTTAACATTTTGAACACATGCTCGACACTATATGAAGGGCTTTACCAGCATTAACTCATTTATCCTCACACCAACGTGATGAGGTAAATACTATTATTATTTACACTTTCCAGAGAAAATGGGCCTAGAAAAACTAAGGAACTTGCTCAAGGTCACACAGCCAGCATGCAGCAGCCTTTGGGTTTGAACCAGGTAGGACTGCCCTCTTCACACTGAACTATGCAAACTATATGCGGTATTTCTCACACGGACTGAAATATACTGCCACGTTCAACAACCAAGGAACTCTAATCATTTTAACAGCAGCTAGGTAACTATCCAAGTTAAGATTTACACTCTGAGAAGGTGTGTTTTACAAACCTCCTGTAGCTGTAAAGAAATGAGTCCCAGTTGATCCTGCCGTCGTTCCACCAGCTCTCTCTCTGTGCGCATCTCTCTTTCTATTTCCTGAAGCCGTCGTTCCACACGATCTGAAACCTTAACATGAAAAGACAGAAACAGTGACATTATAGAGCCGGTAGGCAAAAAAAAGACAATACTGAAGGTATATCTCATGCCAGCTACACTACTGCCTATAGCATTAAGAATAGTTTGTTTATAGGGCCTCTTCAAATGACTCTTATTACACAATAGATCACAAAAAAATTGACTGAAAGTTACAGAAGGAAACAATCAATAGTTTCCAAGTAATCCAGACCCAGAACCCAATGAAGGACATAAATCTTTCAAAGCATCATATAATAATTCAAAAGACAGAGTTAAAATAGACTAGAAAAGAGTGCCCTCTGGTGAGTTAGAAGGAAAATACCAAGATTGCCAACAACTGAATTTATTATGCTAATAATGATAAACTATTCTATTTAGTTCTTTTTCATTTTAATTATCTATAAACATGACCTGCCTAGAAAGGTTTTGATGTCTATGAACAGCAAATAAATAAAAGCGTTTTTCAAGCTTGTCAATCTTTTCTACTGTAATCTACTGAAAATAAACCGGTGGTAAAAGATCAAAAACTAAAATCAAACAGAAAAATGTTTAATTGGGCCTCTCTAAAATAAACATTAAAGAATTTTGTCTCTGGTGCAAGATTTTCCTTGCTAAAAGTTGTACACACCCAAACACATTTCATGTTTATCATCATATAGTTCCCTAAATAAAATTTACCTATTTGATGATGTATATTTAGTGCAGCAGGCTACAGGAGATAGAAAACATTTGGATTCATTGAAGAGAAGCAATCAATACAGCCCCCTTATAAGAAGTCTTTTCCAATAACTCTATAGAGCCAGGAGGGTCCTGGTCACAAGGAATCTCACTGGGGCAATGGAAATGTTATAAACTAGATTATGGTGATGACTGTACAACTCAGTATATTCACCAAAAATCACTGAACTGTACATGTTCAGTTAATTAATTTTATGATAAACCATAGCTCAAATCAAGTTGTTTTTTAAAAAGACATTGGTAAATATAAGTTTAATCAGTCAATAACGCTGAGCAGTAACATTCTATCAAAACCATTTAACAGTTAATATTTACTAAGAATGATCATTCTTGGGTTCCCAATTTCTACTGCTTAAAAACAACTAAGATATTTACTATGATACTCACAGTGCTTTACTAAAAACTCAAAACACCCTTTAGCATCAAGCTTCTCATTTATCCTAGTAATCAACCTTAATATCCCAATCAACAATTTACTGCTGCATCTCAAATAAATGCAGTGCCTGCTATAACAGAAAATACTGGATAAATACTAAAAAATATATAAAGTTGTTAATTCATGCAATTGTTACAAAATCAAAATGCCTTTATAATTCACTCTGAATGTAAAAAGTAGTTAATAGTAACATTCATCGGAAATAAATAATACAGAATCATCTCAGACTTATTAGGGTGGCTACTATCCAAAGAACAAAACAAAACAAAAACAGAGAACAACAGGTGTTGGAGACAAATTGGAACCTTGATACACTGTGAGTGGGAATATAAAATTGTACAGATCCTATGGAAAACAGTAAATTGGTTCCTTAAAAAATAAAAACAGAGTTACCAGCAATTCCATTTCTAGATATACACCCAAAAGAATTGAAAGCAGGGTCTTAAAGAGTAATTTGTAGACCCGTGTTCATAAGCAGCATTGTTCACAACAACCAAAAGATGGAAGCAACCCAAGTGTCCACTGACAGATAAACAGATCAACCAAATGTGATTTATACAATACAATGGAATATTATTCTGCCTTAAAAAGGAAGAAAATTCTAATATATGCTACAACATGGATAAACTCTGGATACATTATGATAAGTGAAACAAGCCAGTCACATAGATAAATGCTATATCGTTCTACTTATATGAGGTACCTGGAGCAGCCAAATTCATAGACAGAAAGTTAGAAAGGTGATGTCCAGGGACTAGAAAAGTAATGGGTATAGTTCATTTTGCAATATAAAAAGAGTTCAAAACAGTGAATGTACATAACACTGCTGAATATTTAAAAGTGACTAGAAGAGGGCCGCCTGGGTAGCTCAGGTTAAGCGGCCAACTTCTGCTCAGATCATGATCTCACAGCTCATGAGTTCAAGCCCCACGTCAGGCTCTGTGCTGACAGCTCAGAGCCTGGAACCTGCTTCAGATTCTGTGTCTCCCGCGCTCTCTCTGCCCCTCCCCTGCTCATGCTCTGTCTCTGTCTCTCTCTCTAAAAAATAAACATAAAAAAATAAAAATTAAAGAATAAGTGATTAGAACAGTAAATTTTATATTTTACCACAATTAAAAATCAATAGTAAAGAATGATATGAGGAAATAACCCGTCAATATCATCCATGAAGAGAAAAACAGTTAAGTACATTGTTGTACTTCCAGAAATTTTTCTATGCATATGTGCATGACTATTCAAACACATCCATTTCACTTCTTTCTCTAAACAAAAATAAGGTGTTACATATAGTATTTTATAAATTTCTTGCAGTTGACATATCATGGGCAACTTTCCATGACAACAAATAAATCTACATCCTTTTCCTTCATAAATGCATAGTTCTCCATAACTGATTAAAATAATTCTCTATGGATTTTGCTAATTCAAGATACAACCTTTAAGTGTAATTGTTGACTCAAAAGATATGAATCACTTTTAAAAAATAAAACATGAAATAAAATAAAACTTGGAAGTATTTTGGATTTTTATCCAAATCCTTTACGTTAAAAAGAAGACTGAGAAGATGAAGTTGTTAACCAGGGATGACACAACTAATTGGTAACAAAAAAAAAAAAAAAAGAGCCCAAAATGGGTCTCCCTTTCCATTAACATCCTATAAACCCATCATGCATTCATTCAATAAACATGCACAGACACTCATTTGTTCCAGCCGTTGTGGTAGATAGAAGTTAGGGATATGGCAGTACCTATGCTGTATCCACAGATCCTACCTTCAAATAGCTTCCTAAGTATTAAAGACTGACACTGAATGAGTAATTAGAATTTCTCTCCTTAAATTCAATGAGTTGAATGACTTCTATATTTCAGGAAAGAAGGTTGTACTTATTAGCATCCTAATCAAAATTAGAGCAAATACTGGGTCACCTCAGTGGCACAGTCAGTTAAGCATCTGACTCCGGCTCAGGCCATGATCTTTCAGCTTGTGAGTTTGAGCTCGCGTTGGGCTCTGTGCTGAAAACTTGGAGCCTGAAGTCTCCTTCGGATTCTGTCTTCCTTTCTCTCTGCCCCTCCCCCACTCATGTTCTGCCTTTCTCTCTCTTTCTCTCTCTCAAAAATAAATAAATTCTTAACATTTTTCTCTCTGCCCCTCCCCAACTCATGTTCTGCCTTTCTCTTTCTCTCTCTCTCAAAAATAAATAAATTCTTAAAATTTTTTAAAAAAGAAGGAATCCAAATACTAAAATAAAAAGTCAAAATTTTTAAGACAGTCTTTCCAATAAATGGTACTGGGAAAGCTGGACAATTATACACAAAAGAATTAAACTGGACAGCTTTCTTATACTATATACAAAAATAAACTCAAAATGGATGAAAGACTTAAAGGAAAGACTGGAAAGCATAGAACTCCTAAAACAAAATATGGGTAGTGAGCACTTGGAAATTAGTCTGAGCAATGTTTTTTTTTAAATCAGTCTCCTCGGGCAAGGGCAACAGAAGCAAAAAGAAACAAATAGGACTACACCAAACTAAAAGGCTTGTTTGCACAGCAAAGGGAATCACCAATATAATGAAAAGGCAACTTACTGAATAGAAGATCATTTACAAAAGGCATTACCAATAAGGGGTTAGTATCAAAAATATATAAAGAACTCATACAGTTCAATATAAAAACAGTCCAATTTATGATTTGTTTTATTTTGAGAGAGAGTGTGTAAGCACAAGTGGGGGAGGGGCAGAGAGAGAGAGAGAGAGAATCCCGCCCAGGCTCCATACTGTTAGTGCAGAGCCCAATACAGACCTCAAACTCACAAACCATGAGATCACGACCTAAACCGAACTGAGCCACCCAGTGCCCTTTAAAAAATCCCATTTTAAAATGGGCGAAGGGACTAAATAGACATTTCTCCAAATAAGACATAAAAAGACCAACAGACATATGAAAAGATGATCAATGTCACTAATCATCAGGGAAATGCAAACCAAAACCACAATGAAATATCACCTCATCCCTATGAGAAAAGCTATTATCAAAAAGACAAGAAATAACAAGTGTTGGCAAGCATATGGAGAAAAGAGAACCCTCATGCACTGTTGGTGGGAATGCAAAATGGAGCAACCACTCTGGAAAACAGTTAAGGAGGTCCCTCAAAAAATTACAAATAGAATGACTATACAATGCAGCAATTCCAACTTTGGGGTATTTATTCAAAGAAAAGTAAAACACTAATTCAAAAATATATATACACTCTTATGTTCATTGTAATGTTATTTACAACAGCCAAGATTTGGAAGCAACCTGTGTCCATCGATTAATGAATGCTTAAAAATGATGTGGTATACATACACAAAAAAGAATGGAATCTTGCCATTTGTGACAACATGGATGGTCCCAAAGAGGACATTAAGTGAAATAAGTCAAATGGGGAAATATAAATACTGTGCGATTTCACTTATATGTAGAATCTAAAACACAAAACATACAAATAGACTTATAGATATATCAAACAATCTGGTGGTTGTGAGAGGGGGATGGTGAAATAGAGGAGGGGGATTAAAAGGTACAAACTTTCAGTTATTTAAAAAAAATATATCCAAAATTATTTAGACATTAGCTACTTCACCACCAATAGCCAGTACATGTGATCATAGAGAGTAACCGTATTTGGAGGATTCTCTGTTTTGAAATTAATATTTGTGTTAAGTAGCTTCTGACATGGTTTCAACGGTTTCTGTTTGCTGGTATTTATCTACTTGGGTAATTTCTTCCCCTTGAGTGTGGACTGGCCCTAGTAACTTCCTTCTAATGAAGAGAATTTGGCAAAAGTTGTGAGATATCACTTCCATGATTAGGTTGCCAAAATTGTGACTTCCATTCTTGCTAGCATGTTCTCTCTTGCTGGCCCTCTCTCTTGCTTATTCTGATGAAGCAAGCTGCCATGCTATAGATGTTCTATGGAGAGGCCAGGTATAAGAAAAACAGAGGCTTCTGACCAACAAATTATGATGAAGTGCTACTTCAATCCAATTATCTTTAAGGGACTTAAGGAGCTAGGAAGCAGATCCATTAGTCAAGCCTTTAAGATGACTGTAGCCTATGAGAAATCCAAAGCCAAAGGACCCAGCTAAGCCAAGCTCAGATTCCTAACCAAAAGAATGGTCAGATAATAAATGTTTTAAGCCAGTAAACTCAGGGATACTTGTTATGCAGCCAAGATAACTAATGCAGTTTTTTTTAAATCTGTTTTCAAGTAATTCCTCAACCAGGAAATAAGTTAGAGAATCTAATGAACACAAAATTTATGCATACTTCCCACTCCATCCATGCAATTTCTATTTCACTGAATTTTGTTCTCAATTTCAAAATATCATGATTTTTCATGAGTATTAGTCTTCTCTGTAATCCACTGAGAGATGACCACCTCCTTAGTCCTGGCTGTGCCACATACTGGCCTTGTGATTACCTTCTAAATGAAGCACATACTAACTGAGCTATTCAAGCAATTTAATCTCTCAAAAAATCATTATCATCTTCCATAAAATGGAGACAATAACTTGCCCTGCTTGCCACATAGAGTGGTGTGGACCAAGAAGTACAGAAATAGTGGAACAAAAATATAGATGATATGGTAGAAAGTAATAGTTGTTTTCCAACATTTATTCCCCTACCCCAATTTCTTCTACAGTAAAGGAACCTTTAATGAGGTAGGTGACTGCCAAAAATGAACATCTTCTGGCCTTGTGACTTAAATTCTGGCAAATGGGATACAGGTATAAGTGTCAAGTGAGTTTCCAGAAAGTATCCATAAGAGAGAGCTCATAAGTGCCTTTTGCTCTCATACTCATTCCTTCCTCAATCTTGCTGCCTAGTACACATGCTACCACCTTAGATCAGGAATTTGAAGGCCCTAATAGCAAAAAAAAAAAGAGCATGACAGAAAAAGCCAGAATCCCTTACACATTTTGGTAGCACCACATGGAACCCTGGACTCTCTACTTAATACTTTTCCACAAGAGAGAAATAATTTTTGCCTTCTCTAAGCTACTGTTATTTGAGGTTTCTGTTATTTATAATTGAAACTGATCTTAACTGCTAGAGAAAAGCACCTGATGAAGTTCATAATGCTAAGCAAGTGTAACTCCTGCCTTATATGACCATAAGAACATGGGCAAATCATAATATCCTTGTTCTGTTTCAGTCAAGTCTGAAGAAAACGATTAATAAAAATGAACAGACATCATGGCTAGTCATGTTTAGTTTCATAGTTTAGAAAAGTAAAACATATGCACAAACTAGCACGACTGAAAATGAATAAACACAGGCGGTATTTTATGAGTTCCAACAGCAGTCAGTAACAATCGAGAGCCTAAAATACACATCTGGACAGTTCTTGTTTTCTCGTTGTCTCTTCTTTCTCATCAATTTCTAAGTTACATTTTTCTATTACTTAGGATACAGTCTAGGATCTTTCAAAAAGATCAAATATACAAGGGAGGAGCTTAAACAAGGTAACAGTTTATCTCTTTTTCATATTAGAGGCCAGAAGAAAGCTGGTCCCTAAGGTTATTCAAAGATCCAGATTTGTTCCGTGTTGCTCTAAGTTGTTATCCTCACCTGTTGGAGCTGGGTCAATGCTACATCCCCACTTCAACCCCTATAGAGAGGAAGGGAGACAAATTACTGGACAAATGGCTTTTTTTTTCAAGCTCAGAAGCCACATTCATCAGTTTTACTCACACTTAGTCACATGGTGATAATTTAGCTGCACAAGGAAACTGGGAAATGTCATCTCTACCCAAGTATCCGTGTGCCTGGATAAAACTGCCGGGGTCAGGGAGTAATGAGGCCAAGAGGGTGAGAAGCTGATACCAACAGGAAGAAGAAAGTCAGTATTAGGCACCACTTAGACTTAACATAACACGTATTATAATTTCAAGGTAAACCGCTTTCATCCTTCTTCAAAAAGGGTAAGATAAATGCTACTTCTCAAATAAAAGTATGAAAAGAGCATTTGCAATACTAATTTTAAATTTTTTTAAGTGTTCTTTATCTATTTCTGAGCGAGAGAGAGACAGTGTGAACAGGGGAGGGTCAGAGAGAGAGGAGACTCAGAATCAGAAGGAGGCTCCAGGCTCTGAGCTAGCTGTTAGCACAGAGCCCAACGCAGGGCTTGAACCCACGAACCATGAGATCATGACCTGAGCCAAAGTCGGACGCTCAACCGACTGAGCCACCCAGGCGCCTCTGAAATACTAATTTTAAAATTTAACAATATGTAACCAATTACAAATACACACACTTTAATTCCTGTAAGTCCACTTCTAGAAATTTATTCTACCAATTTACTTTTCATGTGAAAAATGGCACATGTACAAGATCATTAATTGCAGTGTTGTGTATAAACGAAAAAGACTAAAATAACCTGAATGTCCATCAATAGATCGATTAAATTATGGGACATTTGTTCAGAGGAATGCTTTAAAATATCCAAAGAAAGGAACTGGAAAACTGATTAGATGCTAGTATGGAACAATCTCAAATTTCAAAAACACATTAAATGAAAAAGGCAATACACAGAACAGTGTGTTTAGTATACTACCTACTACCAATTATGTAACAAAAAGGAAAGGAGAGCAAGGCCTCTCTCAAGGTGACATTTCACTGGAGGCCTGAATGACAGAGAGCCAGCCACGCAAGAACTTTGGGAAAGAAAAGAGAAGCCAATGCAAGGACACTAATTTAGGAATAAATTTGGCAAATTCAAGGTACAGAGGGAAGCCCAGGTAATACAGGTAATACAGGTAAGGAATGTGAAATAGAAACAGTTTCAGTAGGAATTTAAAAGCAGGGAAATAATTCACTGATATTTTTAAATATCGCTTGGCTAACTCTGGAAAACAGTCTGGATGTTCCTCAAAAAATTAAAAATAGAATTACCATACGATCCAGTAATTTCATTACTGGGTATTGACCCAAATGATATGAAAACACCAATTCAAAAAGATATGTACACTCCTATGTTTCCTGCATTATTTACAATAGTAAAATTATGGAAGCAACCCAAGTATCTACTGATAAATGAATGGATAAAGATGATGTGGCATAAATACACAATGGAGTATTACTCAGCCATAAAAAGGAACGAAATCTTCTCATTTGCAACAACTTGGATGGAACTAGAGAGTATTATGCTAAGTGAAATAAGTCAGTCAGAGAAAGACAAATATCATATGCTTTCACTCAGACGTAGAATTTAAATATCAGAGCAACCAAAGAAAGGAAAGAAAGACACCCCAAAAAACAGGCTCTCTTAACTACAGAGAACTGATGTTTATCAGTGGGGAGATGGTTGGGAGAAAGGGTGAAATAGGTGGAGGGGATTAAGAGTACACGTGTCATGATGAGCACCAATAATGTACAGAATTGCTGAATCGTCATATTGTACACCTAAAATATAACACTGTTTACTGAAATTTTAGAACAAATGAATGAATGAATATCACTTTGAGGAGCACAGACAGGGGCAAGTGCAAAATGAGGGAGAACAAGCTCAATGCAGGCCACTGCCGTGAGCGACAGCTGAACGACAGTAAAGGTCAGCTCCTCGGACAGAAGTATTAGAAGAAGACAAAATGGAGGACTTTATATAAAAAGACCTATATTTTATAATGGATTGGGAGTATGGTACAAAGAACAAGACTAGAGTCAGTACTGGATGTCCTCCGGATGGCTGTGATCTACTTCCTGAGACGGGGAAGACCAAAGCAGGAACAAGTAAAAACAGTTCTAAATGGAAGGGCATGGACTCTACCTCCTGACACAGCATACAGATACTGATAACTTTTGAATAAGATAATTCCCAATAACAAGTAAAGACTATTATTGTCTCCTCACTTTTGTTTCCCGTTTCTGAGACCTAGAGAAAAATATTAACAATTTATTTAATATTAAAAATTTCATTTTTAGGGTGCCTGGGTGGCTCAGTCGGGCTTAGGTCATGATCTCACTGTTCCCAAGTTCAAGCCCCGTGTCGGGCTCTGTGCTGACAGCTCAGAGCCTGAGGCCTCTTTCAGATTCTGTGTCTCCCTCTCTGTTTCTGCCCTGTCCCTGCTCATGTTCTGTCTCTCTCTCTCTCTCTCTCAAAAATAAATAATGTTACAAAATTTTTTTTTAATTTCATTTTTATCAGGGTTAATATGAATCAATTAAATTGATTACTAAGATATAAAAAAGCCCTAAATCTGTGTTGTTATATATATATATTGTATATATATATACAAATAACAAACTACAAATGAGAATGTCTTTTATTGTTAACATTTAATGAAAGAAGGTGAAATAAGAGCAAAAGCATTCTGTTTATGGGATTGTATTCTGGTTTTTCAGTATGTTGATTCCTCATATCTTGAACATCTGCTGGTTTAAAATCCATTTCAGTAAATATCTGTTAAATATCCTGCTGCTTTAATCTATGCAATAACCATATATCCTAAATGCAGTGCTGACAGAATTCTCAAAGTTCAATTAATGACCAACTCTTCCAGAAACAGCTGAATCCACGTATACACTTTTAATTTAAACAGTGACTGCCCTAGAGAAAACTAAACTAAAATAGACTTCTACTCCATGAATAATCAAACTTACCAAGTACGCATCCCACACTCAAATGGGTAGAATCAAGACAACGAATAAGCTGAAATTTCTGCTGTGGTATGAGGCCCATACAATACTGATTGTTACCAAAATTAAGTCTGAACAGAAAATATTTTTCATAATATCACATTATAAATAATAACCATTCCCTCCCAATGGGAAGTATGAAAGAAAGAAACTAAACCAGCAAAATCCTTTGAGTCACATAGGATTAACAAATCAGATCTGGGCATGTGTGATAGGAAGCAATGCTTTTTGCTTCTCAAAGAAAATTGTGTCCTGTAAACTTTCAAGATACATTTTAGTTACTGAGAAAATGCATGATAAACAACTGTAGCCTCAGAATAATGCACAATAAATGTGATTAACAGTGGTTACCAACAGAAAATGAAATTGGTAGGAGATAGGGACAGGCATTCATTTTTCCTTCCGTATTTGTACAATATTTTAAAGTTTTCCACAGTAAACATGCCTCACTTGGGTAATTTTATTTTGAACTTAAATCTGGACGGGGAAACAGCTGCAGACATTGAGAAGTTTAACATTCAAATAATAAAACTGCATGTTCTCTGACAGCATGCTATCATGAATTCACAAATACAACACAATATGTCAAACAGTTATAAAATGTAAATGTTGACTTCAATTGGAATAAATGAGTCACAAAAATCTATATTAAGCCTTGTGCAAATTAGAAGCAAACATCATGTGGCCTTCAGAAGACCTTCTAAAATTCAACATTATTAAGTTTTGCATTTGAAAACTGTTTCTTAATCAGGACTACATACACCCAAATGAGGTATGAGATACCCTCACTTAAGAGACATCCTTACTTTGAAAGGAAATCACAGAAAACATAAAACAAGCTGTAGCAACACAACTTGATGGGAGGAACTAGCAGATGAACACTTCAGCCAAGGGCACAATTAAGTGTGTATAATTTTCTAGGTTTAGACAATGTAACAGAATATGCCCTGATGAGCTGGCCACACTGGACAGCTGGGTAAACTGGTGAAGTATATACACCAATTACATCAATGAGCTGAGCACTAGTGAAGTGTGACACCCAATTGTGAAATCACAGCTCTACCTGATATGTAGTAACTCTTGATACATGGTAATAATGATATAAAAGAAGTTGGACTCTCTTTGAATTCAACTGTTAACTTTTAGCTCCGTAATTACACTTCAGACTTCCATTAACACCCTTGACTATGTAGACAGTACCTACTAGTTTTATTTGCTATATGAAAGAAATAGAAATAAAATGGTAACTCTTCATTATGGGTTCTTACTAAGTACTGAAAGGTGAACCACTAACAAATGTAATGTGCACTATGCAAATCAGTACTTTCAAGCTCCAAACTCAAACTATCCCAACTAACAGTGTCCACAGCTTACTCAGAACTACAAAAATCTCAGCAGGACACTGAGGATATTTGAGTTTGGAGCAAAGCCCTTGTTATAAGTATGCTCACAAGTTGTACATCTATGGGGCGCCTGGTTGGCTCAGTCGGTTAAGCCTCTGACTTCAGCTCAGGTCATGATCTCACGGTTTGTGGGTTCAAGCCCCGCATCAGGCTCTGTGTGGGCAACTAGCTCAGAGCCTGGAGCCTGCTACGGATTCTGTGTCTCCCTCTCTCTCTGACCCTCCCCTGCTCACACTGTCTCTCTCTCTCAGAAATAAATAAAACATTAAAAAAGAGAAAAAAAAATTTTTTAAGTTGTGCATGTGTATACCAAGTAAAAGGAGCCTCATACAACTGCTGCAAAATACCAAAGTCCTATCAGAAATGGCATTAGAAATATCAACTATAGTAATGGGATCTGATATATATGGAAAAAATTCAGGGTGTTTCATTTCCAAAAATGACAGTTTAGATAATTCAGACCAAATCTTCCACTAAAAGTAACTGCAAAAACTAGAAAAATATTTTAAACAAAAATCAGTTTTAAGGCACTAGAAAGCTGAAAAAGAGGGTATATGAGACCAACGTAAGAAACTCAGAGAGGTTAGTCCATCTTTTCTCCCTGAAATATCAACCCACTTCAGTAAAAGCAGCTGTGATACTGAGAAGCTAAATAGAATTTTTAACTAACGTGTAGGGTTACAGGAGGAAAAACTGAAGTTGAGTACGGAAGGGCATCCCTGGTTAAACTTCCCCCACCACAACCTAGCCTTTAGGCTCAAATCCTGAAGGGCTATCCATTAGCAATAAGGTGAACCAGAAAGAGCTGAAACCCAGCCCTGAAGTTTAACACTGAAATAGCTCAGCAAAAATAATGTAATCCAGGACTGCTATAGCTCTTAATCTATAAGAGAAAGTAATTACATCCTCTCATACTCAATAATTACCAAATTATCATTCTTAACAAATAAGAATGAAATATATTATCTGTCAAACAAAAGTAAGTGATCAAAAATAAACAGTATGCAAAAACAATGTAATCGAAATCCAAAAAAAATATGAAGAGAAAAAACAGAACTTTAGAAGATCTAGACAATGGATGGGGCATCTATCTAACTCAGTCGGTTAAGCATCTGACTTCAGTTCAGGTCATAATGTCACAGCTCATGAGTTTGAGCCCCACATCGGGCTCTGTGCTGACAGCTCCGAGCCTGGAGACTGATTCAGATTCTGTGTCTCCCTCTCTCTTTCTGGCCCTTCCCCGCTTGTTCTCTGTCTCTGCCGGCCTGCCTACCTCTCCTTCTCCCTCTACCCTTCTCTCTCTCCGTCTCTTCTCTCAAATAAATAAACATTACGAAACTTAAGAAAGATATATATCTAGACGATGGGAGTTATGAGACACATATACACAGCTTGAGGATTTTGGCAAATAACTACAGTTAAAAATGATGAAATGAAAATTCTGAAAGTGAAATATGTGATAACTGAGAATAAAAAACAGTGGGTGGAGGGGCGCCTGGGTGGCTTAGTCGGTTGAGCGTCCAACTTTCGCTTAGGTCATGATCTCGCGGTTCGTGGGTTCGGGCCCCGCGTCGGGCTCTGTGCTGACTGCCAGCTCAGAGCCTGGAGCCTGTTTCAGTCTGTGACTCCCTCTCTCTCTGACCCTCCCCTGCTCACGCTGTCTCTCTCTCTCTCCTAGAAATAAAACATTAAAAAAAAAACAGTGGGTGGATTAATAGAGTTGATTAAGCTGAAGAAAAAGGACAGCAGGCCCCGAGTGGAGGCGGGGCCCACCTACACCAAACCCTGCCCCTCCATGCCTGGTAACTTACTTTCCAGAGCAAGACTACACTGACCGGAACAGACCACGCCTCCTCCAGACCAGCACGGCACCAGTTCCAAGGCACCATCAGTGTATCAGTTCCCCAGTTTTGCATTTTTTGATTTGATTCTTGGTCAATTCTTATTTTATATGTATTTTTTCTTCCCTTTCTTCCTCTTATTTCTTCCCTTCTCTATTCTGATTGTTAGTTTGTTTAATCAGACATTTTTAATGTATTCTTTTTACATCTCATCCATATCTCCTTCTTTATTTTCCTCTCTCTCTTTCTCTCTCTTTGTATTAAGCAATATAGTTTCTCTCATTTAATGCCTGACAAGAATCAAATCACAACTTTTTTTTCTTTTCTTTTTACCCACCCCTGTCATTTCTCTCTTTGTATAGGATAAGGCTTCTTCCACCACCCTCCCCTTTTTAAATTTTTTCCAGGGTTACTTCAACGAACAAATCAAAGCCCACCTGGTGGAAGGTCCAAACCACCACTACAAATAGGGAGATAAAGCCAGCAGAGTCACAACAACATACAGCACACAACACACTCCAAAAACACATCCTGAAGGGCCAGTCCAAAATAGTGTATGACCCTTTTTTTTTAATATAGTAGTGCTCACAGGTGCAGGACATATAACAAGTTATTAAAACACATAAAGGACAGGAAACTAGCCAACATGACAAAACAGAAGAAATCTCAAAAGAAATTCCAGGAAGAAACAACAGTTAGAGGTTTGCTCTATTGTTTATAAACAATAAATCTGATCAAGAATTTAGAAAAATAGTCATAAGACTAATAGCTGGGCTTGAAAAAAGCATAGGAGACAGCAAAGAATCTATTGCTGCAGAGATCAAGGAACTAAGATATAGTCATGATGAATTAAGAAATGCTGTAAATGAGGTGCAAAATAAACTAGATGCAGTGACAGCAAAGTTGAAGGAAGCAGAGGGGACAGTAAATGAAAGAGAAGATAAAATACAGAAGATGATGAAGCTGAGAAAAAGAGAAGAAAATACCAGACCATGAGGGAAGAATTAGAGAATTAAGTGATTCAATGAAACATAATAATATCCATATCATAGGGGTTCCAGAAGAAGGAGAGAGAGAGAAAATGGCAGAAGGTTTACTTGAACAAATTATAGCTGAAAACTTCCCTAATCTGGGGAAGGAAGCAGACATCCAAATCCAGGAGGCACAGAAAACTGCCTTCAGATTCAACAAGAATAGGTCTTCACCATGGCATATGACAGTGATACTGGCAAAATACAAAGATAAAGAGAGAATTCTGGGGTGCCTAGATGGCTCAGTCAGATCAGATAAGCATCCAACTTAGGTTCAGGTCATGAACTCCCAGTTCATGAGTTTGAGCCCCTCATCAGGTTCTGTGCTGACAGCTCAAAGCCTAGAGCCTGCTACAGATCCTGTGTCTCCCTGTTTCTTTGCCCTTCACCCATTCACACGCTATCTCTCTCAAAAATAAATAAACATTTAAAAAAATTAAAAGATAGAGAATTCTGAAAGCAACTAGGGACAAACAGGCCTTAAACTAAAAGGGTAGACACATAAGGATAATAGCAGACTTGTTCAGGACAGAAAGAAGTGGTAGGAAATATTCAATGTGCTAAATAGGAAAAATGTGCACTTAAGAATGCTTTATCCAACAAGGCTCTCACTCAGAATATAGGGAGAGATAAAGGCTTTCCCACAGACAAAAACTGAAAGAGTTCATGAGTACTAAACCAGTCCTGTTAGATATCCTAAGGGGGACTCTGTGAGAAGAATGTTGCAAAGACTGCAAAGGACTAAAGACATCACCACAAACATGAAAACTACAGATAACACAGTGACACTAAATCCACACCTTTCAATAATCACTTGAATATAAATGGACTAAATGCCTCATTCAAGAGATGTAGGATATCAGAATGGATTAAAAAAAAAAAAAAAAAACACAAGACCCACCTATCCATCTATATGCTGTCTACAAGAGACCCATTTTAGACCTGAGGACACCTTCAGATTGAAAGTTAGAGGACGGAGAACCATCTATCATGCTACTGGAAGTCAAAACCTGGAGTAGCCATTCTTATATCAGACAAATTAGATTTTAAACTAAAGCCTGTAACAAGAGATGAAAAAGGACATTATATCATAATTACAGGGTCTATCCATAAAGAAGAGCTAACAATTATAAATGTTTATGCCCCCAACATGAAAGCACCAAATATATAAATTAATCACAAACATAAACAATCCTATTGATAAGAATATGGTAATTGTAGGTTTCTTTAATACTCCATTTACAGCAATGGACAGAATGTAGGAAGAAATCAATAAAGAAACAATGGCTTTGAATGATATACTAGACCAGATGGATTTGACAGATAATATGCAGAACTTTTCATCCAAAAGCAGCATAATACACATTCTTCTCCAGTGCACATGGAATATTCTCCAAGACAGATTACATATGGAATCACAAAACAGCCCTCAATAAATATAAAAGAATTGAGATCATACCATGCATATTTCCAGATCATGAAACTTGAAATCAACCACAAAAAAAATTTGAAAAGCCTCCAAAAGCATGGAGTTAAAGAACATCCTACTAAAGAATGAATGGGTCAACCAGGCAATTAAGGAAAAAATTCAAAAATATATGGAAGCAAATGAAAATGAGAACATGACAGTCCAAACCCTTTGGGATGCAGCAGAGGCTGTCCTAAGAGGAAAATACATTGCAATCCAGGCCTCTTTTTTTTTTTAATATTTTTATTTATTTCTAGGAGAGAGAGAGAGAGACAGAACGCGAGCAGGGGAGGGGCAGAGAGAGAGAGAGACACAGACTCTGACATAGGCTCCAGGCTCTGAGCTGGCAGTCAGCACAGAGCCCAACGCGGGGCTCGAACCCACAAACCGCGAGATCATGACCTAAGCGAAAGTCGGACGCTTAACTGACTAAGCCACCCAGGCGCCCCTCTCTTTTTTTTTTTCCAATGTTTTTTTTTATTTCTGAGAGAGACAGCGTGAGCAAGAGAGGGTCAGAAAGAGAGGAAGACACAGAATCCGAATCAGGCTCCGGGCTCTGAGCTGTCAGCACTCAGCCCAGTGCAGGCTCAAACCCACAAACCGTGAGATCATGAGCTGAGCCGAAGTCCGACGCTTAACCGACTAAGCCACCCAGGTGCCCCTAGGCCTATCTCAAGAAACAAGAAAAATCCCAAATACAAAACCTAACCACACACCTAAAGAAAGTAGAAGCAGAACATTACAAAAAACCCAAAAACCAGCAGAAGAGGAGAAATAATAAAGATGTGAGCAGAAATAAACAATATAGAATCCAAAAACACAGTAGAACAGATCAATGAACTTAAAAGCTAGTTTTTGTAAGGATCAACAAAATTGATAAACCCATAGCCAGACTTCTCAAAAAGAGAAAGAACCCAAATAGATAAAATTCCAAACGAAAAGGGACAGATCAAAACGACAAAAATACAATTATGAGAGAATACTATGAAAAATTATATGCCAAAAACTGGACAACCTAGACAAAATGGACAAATTCCAAGACACCCACACACTACCAAAACTAAAACAGGAGGAAATAGAAAATTTGAACAGCCCTATTACCAGCGAAGAAACTGAATCAGTTATCAAAAATCTCCCAAGAAATGAGAGTCCTGGGTCAGATGGCTTCCCAGGGGAATTCTACATTTATAACAGAGTTAATACTTATCCTTCTCAAGCTGTTCCAGAAAGAAAGGGAAAAAAAAGGAAAGGAAAGGAAAGGAAAGGAAAGGAAAGGAAAGGAAAGGAAAGGAAAGGAAAGGAAAGGAAAGGAAAGGAAAGGAAAG
>NW_027551569.1:1287873-1425044 GCF_008692635.1 Crocuta crocuta | reverse complement strand
CAGTCAGCACAGAGCCCAACGCGGGGCTCGAACCCACAAACCGCGAGATCATGACCTAAGCGAAAGTCGGACGCTTAACTGACTAAGCCACCCAGGCGCCCCTCTCTTTTTTTTTTTCCAATGTTTTTTTTTATTTCTGAGAGAGACAGCGTGAGCAAGAGAGGGTCAGAAAGAGAGGAAGACACAGAATCCGAAGCAGGCTCCGGGCTCTGAGCTGTCAGCACTCAGCCCAGTGCAGGCTCAAACCCACAAACCGTGAGATCATGAGCTGAGCCGAAGTCCGACGCTTAACCGACTAAGCCACCCAGGTGCCCCTAGGCCTATCTCAAGAAACAAGAAAAATCCCAAATACAAAACCTAACCACACACCTAAAGAAAGTAGAAGCAGAACATTACAAAAAACCCAAAAACCAGCAGAAGAGGAGAAATAATAAAGATGTGAGCAGAAATAAACAATATAGAATCCAAAAACACAGTAGAACAGATCAATGAACTTAAAAGCTAGTTTTTGTAAGGATCAACAAAATTGATAAACCCATAGCCAGACTTCTCAAAAAGAGAAAGAACCCAAATAGATAAAATTCCAAACGAAAAGGGACAGATCAAAACGACAAAAATACAATTATGAGAGAATACTATGAAAAATTATATGCCAAAAACTGGACAACCTAGACAAAATGGACAAATTCCAAGACACCCACACACTACCAAGACTCAAACAGGAGGAAATAGAAAATTTGAACAGCCCTATTACCAGCGAAGAAACTGAATCAGTTATCAAAAATCTCCCAAGAAATGAGAGTCCTGGGTCAGATGGCTTCCCAGGGGAATTCTACATTTATAACAGAGTTAATACTTATCCTTCTCAAGCTGTTCCAGAAAGAAAGGGAAAAAAAAGGAAAGGAAAGGAAAGGAAAGGAAAGGAAAGGAAAGGAAAGGAAAGGAAAGGAAAGGAAAGGAAAGGAAAGGAAAGGAAAGACGGAAGGAAGGAAGGAAGGAAGGAAGGAAGGAAGGAAGGAAGGAAGGAAGGAAGGAAGAGGGAGAGAAAGAGAGAAAGAAATGGAGAGAAAAAGAGAAAGAAAAAAGAAAGAGAGAGAAAGAAAAGAGAGAAAGAGAAAGAGAGAGAGAGAGAGGAAGGAAGGAAGGAAGGAAGGAAGGAAGGAAATGGAAGGAAAGCTTCCAGACTCATTCTTTGAAGCCAGCATTACCTTGATTCCCAAACTGGACAGAGACCCTACTAACAGGGAGAATTATAGGCCAATATTCCTCATGAACATAGAGGCAAAAATTCCCAACAAGATAGTAGTAAATCAAATTCAACAGTTTTTGAAGACAATTATTCACCATGGTCAAGTGGGATTCACTCCTGGGCTACAGGGCCGGTTCAATATTCACAAATCAATCAATGTGATATATCACATTAATAGAAGAAAGGATAAGAACCATATGATCTTGTCAAAAGATGAAGAAAAAGCATTTAACAAAACACAGTATCCTTTCTTAATAAAAACTCAAGAAAGTTGAGATAGAAGGAACATACCTTAACATCATAAAAGCCATAGATGAAAAGACAACAGCTACTAGCATCCTTAATGGGGAAAAACTGAGCTTTTTCCCAAGATCAGAAACATGACAGGGATGTCCCCTCTCACCACTGTTGTTTTACATAGTGTTGGAAGTCCTAGCCTCAGCAATCAGACAAGAAAATGAAATAAAAGGCATCAATATTGGCAAAGAACAAGTCAAACTTCCACTCTTCGCAGATGACATTATATTCTACATGGAAACCCTGAAAGATTCCATTAAAACACTGCTAAAACTTATACATGAATTCAGCAAAGTTGCAGAATACAAAATCATTGTACAGAAATCTGCTGCATTTCTACACACCAATAATGAAACAACAGAGAGAGAGGTATCAGGGAATCCATCCCATCTACAATTGAACCAAAAACCGTAAAATATCTAGGAATAAACTTAATCAAAGATGTAAAAAATCTCTATGCTGAAAACTATAGAAAACTTATGAAAGAAACTGAAGAAGACACAAGGAAATGGAAGAACATTCCATGCACATGGATTGGAAGATCAAATTTTGTTAAAATGTCAATACTACTGAAAGCAATCTACGCATTCAATGCAATCCCAATCAAAATTGCACCAGCATTCTTCTCAGAGCTAGAGCAAGCAATCCTAAAATTTGGATGGAACCACAAAAGATCCTGAATGCCCAAGTAATATTGAAGAAGAAAATCAAAGCAGGAGGCATCACAATCCTGGACTTTAGCCTCTACTACAAAGCTATAATCATCTACACAGTATGGTACTGGCACAAAAACAGACACATAGACCAACGGAACAGAATAGCGAACCCAGAATTGGGCCCACAAATGTGTAGCCAACTAATCTTCGACAAAGCAGAAAGAGTATCCTCTTTAGCAAATAGTACTGAGAGAACCAGACAGCAACATGCAGAAGAATGAAACTGGACCACTTTCTTAAACCATACACTAAAATAAACTGAAAATGGATGAAAGACCTAACCTAAATATGAGACAGGAAGCCATCAAAATCCTAGAGGAGAAAACAGGCAACAATCTCTTTGACCTCAGCCACAGCAACTTCTGACTTGACACGTCTCCAAAGGCAAGGGAAGTAAAAGCAAAACTGAACAATTAGTACCTCATCAAGATAAAGTTTCTGCACTAAAAAGGAAACAATCAATGAAACTAAAAGGCAGCCAACAGAATGGGAGAAGATATTTGCAAATGACATATCGGATAAAGGGTTAGTATCCAAAAGAACTTACCAAACTCAACACCCAAAAAACAATCCAGTGAAGAAATGGGCAGAAGACATGAACAGACACTTTTCCGAAGACGACCTCCAAATGGCTAATACACACATGAAAAGATGCTCAACATTGCTCATGATCAGGGAAACACAAATCAAAACTACATTAAGACACTACATCATACAGGTCACAGTGGCTAAAATTAACAACTCAGGAAACAACGATGTTGGCAACGATGTGGGAAAATGGGAACCCCATTGCACTGTTGGTGGGAATGTAAACTGGTGCAGCTGCCCTGGAAAACAGTGTAGAGGTTCCTCAATTAAAAACGGAAATTACCCTACGACCCAGCAATAGCACTGCTAGGTTTTATCCAAAGGATGCAGGAGTGATTTATAGGGGTACATGTACCCCTATGTTTACAGCAACACTTTCAACAATAGCCAAATCATGGAAAGAGTCCAAATATCCATCAACTTGTGAATGAATAAAGAAGATGTAGTTTATATAGACAATGGAATACTACTTGACAATGAGAAAGAATGAAATCTTGCCATTTGCAACATGGATAGAACTGGAGGGTATTATGCTAAGTAAAATAAGTTAGTCAGAGAAGGACAGATATCATATGTTTTCACCCATATATGGATCTTGAACTCAGAAAACCATGGGGGAAGGGAAGGGAAAAAAATAGTTTCAGAGAGGGAGACAAACCGTAAGAGTATCTTAAATACAAAGAACAAACTGAGAGTTGTTGGGATGGGCAATGAGTATTGTGCATAAACACTGAATCATGGGAATCTACTCCCAAAGCCAGGAGTACACCGTATACACTGTATGTTAGCTAACTTGACAATATATTATATTAAAAAAAAGAAAAAAGACTAACTCTACTATAGCACAATTTATCACAAAGCAACAATAATCAAGATCATGTGATGTGGGCACTAGAATAGACAAATGAATCAGAGGATCAAATAAAAGTCCAGAAACAGATGCCTGCACATATGAACCTTTGATTTACAATCAAAACAGGACTATGAAGTAGTAACAAAGGGCTGATTCTTTCAATAAATGAAACTACATCAATAGATATTCATACAAAATGTATGATCCCTACTTCACACCTTAAACAACTTACCGATTCCAGTACACACTAAGTCTTTACATAAAAAGTGAAACAATAAGCTTCTAGAATATTACATAAGAAAATATTTTCATGTTCTGAAGATAGGGAACAACTTCTTAAACAGGTTAAAAAAAAAAACAAAAAACACTAACCATGAAAGAAAAGATAGAAAACTGAACTAGATTAAATTTAAACAGAAGACCCCATGAAGGGATATTTAAGAATGAGAAGAAACAGCTGAAGACTACTGGGAGACAACACAGCAATACTTATAACTGAAATTGTGCTTATATACAAAATACATAAAGATCTCCCACAAATCAATAACAAAAATACAAGCAGGCCAATAAAAAAAGGGGATAAAAGAAATGAACTAGTATTTCAAAAGACAAATTACCAACAGCCACAAGAATGCAGTAGATTCTTACCATACTATTCAGTAAGAAATTAGAAAGTCTAGAAAAAAACAAAATGTGAAAACTGCTCATCACCTAGTAATCATAAAAATGCAAATTAAAACCATGATGAGACCCTATACACACCTATCATCATGGCTATTATTTAAAGACTACTAATACCAGGTACTGGAAAGGATAAAAAGCAACATTCTCCTACACTGCTAGTGGAAATGTAAATTAATACAACCACTTTGGAAACCTGTTTATCACTATCTACTAAATCTAAAGGCACCTAGCAACCGCTCTCCGTATTATATACTAACAGAACTACATGTACATGTGCACTAGAATAATAAATAAGATTAGTGACGGCAGCCTTTTTTGTAATAACCCAAAATTTGAATTAATTCAAATATCCATCATAAGATGTTGAAATACATTGCTGTAAATCCATACAACAGAATGCCAAAGAGCAATAAAAATGAACGAATTGCAGGTATATGATACAACACCCAGAAATATCATAACCTTAATGATTAGCAAAAAAACAGACACAAAAAAATGCCCTGTATAATTCTATTTATATAAAATATTTAAAACAGGCAAAATTAACAGAAGTCACAAGAGTGCTCATCTTTGAAAAAGGAGAAATTAGTGACTGGGATGGGGAATGAGGAGGCTTCTCACGCACACACTGGTAATGTTCTATTTCTAGATCTGGGTGGCAGTTACAATGGGCCTGTTAACCTCATAATAATTCATTGAGTTTTACAATAACATATGTACTTTTCTGTAAGTAAATTATACTTCCAAATTTAGAAAATTAAAAATTTTAAAAAAAAAAAAGATGAAGCTTCAGCAGTTTCCACTGTCAGGTGACAGGTTCCACTCTAGAATATATGAGAAGAGCCAAAAAATCATTTCTTAAAAGTTACAGAGGATCTTGGAGCTATGTTCTTCAAAGTGTGCAGTCCACTCCTATTTATACAGTGCAAATCAGACAATGGCACAGATTTCTTGCTGTGTAAACCACTGCAATTAACTAAGAAAGGCACCAATCTGTTAATCTCAGAAAATACTTTTTTTCTTTGAAAAAATGATAGTTGAGGTATTTTAGACTGGCACAATTTAAATTGAAGGTCTTGATAATGCCTGGAAAAATCTAAGACTTTATGTTAAAAAAAAAAAAAAAAAAGGAGTATTCTGTATCCTGATCGTGCATCAGATGCCATATCATCACGCACTAATTGGGAAGATTTTGTCTATTTCAACAGAAGATACACAAAATATCTTCACCTCTCTGGGGTGTTTCGCAATGAAATCAGCACCAAGAGCACAAGAAGAATGTGCTTTTTATGTGGCCAGATGTTGATTCAAATTTTTGGAATGGGCAAATTTCACTGCAAACAGAGTAACTAAGCTGATCTCTTTGAAAACAGAGTATATCCATCTCTTAGCAAATGCAGCCAATAAATTCAAATTCTAAAATAAACTCAAGGTATCTGTGTAAGGATCTATAAACATAATAAAAACCACAGAAAAAAATATCTGCTAATATACTTTCAGTTTGAATAAAACATGTTAAGGGAAAAAATTCTGCTACCACTCTGGGTCTTGGTAAAACAAAAGGTGCTACAGGAAATGAATAAATACACATTGCTCCTTAAGTTGATAAGTTACCAAGTTTAATGACAATTCCTATTGATTTATTTTCTCCTAAAACAAACAACTGATTATGCAAAGAAACAGACACTATAAGTACTTCATTTTTCACTTCAATTCCACCAACAACAGTAGTTTGATTAAAAGAAACTCCTAAATAATGACTCTCAACAATAGGAGTTTTAGAAAATAAAACTTGAGAATTAGGGATCTTTGTAGTAACTATGATTACACACCTACATGAAACGAAAATACTTAATGAGGAGTGCTACAGAGTCCCTATCAAAAAATTTCATATTTCTAAAACATCATTTAAGAAAAGCCATGGAATTACTGGGTCAATGAAATTTAAAATATCTTTTGAATATTCCTAAGAAAATTCTAAAAATTAGACAAATAATAATTCAATCACTAATATATTCCTACTGTAAATATTTTAAACTGAAATACCCCAAATTCATGAACATTTTATAAGAAGTTCAAGAACATATTTTAGACAAAATGACATATATCATCCAAAGAGTTAAGATCTACTAAACTTCATTGTGATTATAACCAGGCCAGCCACTCTAATATCTGTGTATGAAATTTTTTTTAAATATAAACAAAGAGTTCTCACCACTTCTTGTTTTTGGGTTTCGTTAAGCTTTTCAGCCAATTCTTCCAAAGCCTTTTTTGTTTCAGCATCCGACCTAGGCAAAAAAAAAAAATTTAAGTTGGCTGTTTGAAAAAATACACACCATTATTGAAATTTACAACATAATAATGTTATCATATAATATTCTACTGCATTGGTTCTTAAATCTCAGCAAACATATGAAACACCTGGAGGACTTTTTAAGACAGACTGCGGAATCAGGGGCTCTGCAATGGCATCCAGGAATGTGCATTTCTACAAATTCCCAGCTGACACCAATGGTGCTGATTTCGGAATTAGACTGTGAGAACAAACGCTATACTGGACCATTACCCTCAGTAAAAAAAGAAAGGTTGCAATACGTCTCATTTTAAATTAAGAAGGAAGGAAAGGGGGTGATGACTAAATGTGATCTCAAATCCTCTCTAGCAACCCATAACCAAATTACATCAGAGTGTGCTGTACAAATTCCGTCCTCAACTTACTTCCCCATTACCTTTTTTCCCAACAGATTAATAATATGCATGATCGATAATGCAACAGCACTGGAAGACTCACAAATAAAACCAAAGCCTTCCTCTCCCACACCTCCTTACCTCAGGTTGCCCTCACCACTGGCACCCATGCTCAACTATTTCCATTCTTCATTCTTCTGCTGGCTAACGCCATCATTTTCATCTCTAGACATTTTCAATTAACTCTCTGCATCTGAAATATTTAGCTCACTGATACCCCTCTCCAATTTCAGACACATTCATTACTATTTTTAGTTTTTCTACTGGTTACCTATGTAACTTACCTAATATATTTATACCTCTTATGAATTATTCCATATATTCTGCAATGGCTCATGTTGACAAATTCCAAGCTATGCTCCTTTATTTTTTTAAGCTTCATTATTGGTGATTTGGTCTCTGCCTCTGTCTCTCTCTCTCCAACTATTTGCAAATCAACCTCTTTGCTAAGGTCTCACAATGTATCTCTCCATAATGGGAGTACTCCAGTGCAGTAAGTTAACAAGGTTTTAAACATATGAATTTAATTTGTCTAACATTGGATCATGATACATTCTAAATTCAAAGGATTTTAAACTGTTCTATTAATAAATTTTAAAATGCTGGTATAGAAACAGCACTGTGTTTTGAATTCATATAAACATGTCAGTTACAGAACACAATTATTGTGTTCTTCTAATAACTCATGTCTCTAACAAAAACCATATTCTGCTTTTACCTGCTTCTTCTGGCAAATTCCCGATTGAAATCGTCTCCAAGCCGAACTTGTTCACTGCTGAGGTCTCGGAGGGACTGATGAAAAGCATGAAACTAGTAAAAGCAAAACACAGTTAGCCATTTAGGATTCTGTTTAATTCTTCCACGAAGAAGAAGAACTTATTTTTTGCTCTAAGGCCCAAACTGTATGTTAATAAGACATAATAATTGTCTACTCTGAAACATTTTCCCAAAGAAAAGCAACTTTCAAAAAGTTATATATAACATTAACCATCATATCCTCTATAGTACACTAATTTTAGTCCTTTGAGATACCCTAAGAGAAAAAAAAAAAAGAGGTCAGTAAACTTTTCCTATAAAGGGTACAACAGTAAATATTTCAGGCTTTCAGGCTCTATGGCCTCTGTCAAAATTATTCAGTACAGCCATTTTGGCACAGAGGTAGCCATAAACAAATGAGCATGGGTGGTGGAGTTACAAAAGAACCTATTCAACTAGACCACACATGGCAGAGTGTGCCAACCCAGGCTGCAGAGAAACTCTTGCCCACATGCAGTGGGAACCACCCACAAGAATGTCTGGAGCAGCACTGTTCATAATGAAAACACTGGGAAAAAAAAAAAACCCACAACGTCCATTAAGAACAGAACGGATATAAATAAATTGTGATGATCTCCCAGTGGAGTATAACACAGCAATAAAAATGAAATGATCAAACCTAAGCACACATTAGTAAGGCTGAATGTCAAAACCATGACATCAATAGAAAAAAAGCAGAAGAAAACATAAAGTGTTATTCCATTTATATAAAGTTTACACACAGCCAATACTAAACAAGATGTATGTCGTACAATTTTTTTTTCTTTTTTAAGCAAGAGAATGGTTAATATAAAAGTCAGGATAGTTGATAGCCCTTGGGGAAAGGAGGGGTGTAAAAGAGGTTTTAGGGGTATGACAATGCTTTGATTCTTGGCCTGGATGGGGATGGTGGTTACATGGATTTTTATTTACATTATTGTACTTTTAATTGTAAATATGTATACTATATATGTAAGTGTATACTATAATTTGTTTGCAGAAACAACAAATTGATTCATTTCAACAAATGCACATTGAGCAACTACTCAGTGCCAGCAACTGCAGTAGGTAATAAGGGGCTCAGAATTTAACATGGGAGATAGACATGCAAACAAATGACAAAGGATGTGTGGGACATTAAGAAAAGCACACAGTCAGGGCACCTGAGTGGCTGAGTTGGTTAAGCATCCAACTCTTGATTTCGGTTCAGGTCACGATTCCATAGTTCATGAGTTCGAGCCCTGCATCAGGCTCTGTGCTGATGGTGCAGAGCCTGCTTGGGATTCTCTCTCTCCCCTCTCTCTCTACCCCTACCCTGCTTGTTCTCTCTCTCAAAACAAACATAAATGTTTTTAAATAAATAAGAAAGTACACTATCACGTGGAGCTGAAGGTCATCTTAAGAGAGATTTAAAATAAGGAAGAGCAATTAAAAAAAAAGGAGTGGAGGTAATACAGTGGATGAAGAGCAGACCATTCACTTAGGTTCTGCCATGATTTTACAGTTTTACAAATCAGAATCCTAGGACTCACCCTTGACACCTCCTTTTCAATCATTCTCCCCCTCCCCAGATGGTCATCTGATCTTCAAGACCTTTCATTTTACCCACCAAATAGCTTTGAAGTGTACCCTACCATCTCTCCAAATGCATTTCTCCTAATCCAAGTAACCCCCATCTCACACCCCCAACACAGAAATACCCTCTTAACTGGTTTCTCACATTGATTTCATTTTCTAAACTAGAGGTGAAGTGATCTTTTTAAAATAACTGTTATCTCCTTACAAAGACTATGCATAGTCTTGGTCCTTCATACTTCTTCAGCCACATGGTCTTTAAGTTGTCCATAGGTATTAGCTTCCTTCCTGTCAAGGTATTTGTTCTACCTAAAATGACTCACTCAACTTCCCTGAAGCCTTTCTTCAGGAAGTCTTCCCTCATTGGGGCAGGTCCTTCTACTGCACACTCCCATGGCCCTATGCTTTCTGTTGTAACATGCATCTCAGCTCTCAATTATGGATGCATCTGTGTACTTGTTTTAATGTCTAGCCCCTCCCCTTAGGTTACAAACTCCACAAAAAGGCAAGGGTTTTGCTTATCCCTTTTCCCAAGCACAAGCACTGTCCCAGAACAATGGCACTAAATAAAGAGAATGGAAGAGTAAATGAATAATGTTAGGATACTGTGCTCTAGGCTTAATCATATAATCCACACTAGCAAGTTGCACCTACCAAAAAATAAAAAATAAAAACAAATACATACACACAGACAAGGTGGTGTCTCATGCTCTTGGTTCTGTTCTATCTTAATCTGTGACAAGCAAAAGCTAGAGCTGAGTATCCTGACAAACTCTGAGCCTGCAATCCTGAAACTAGCAAAACAAAGATGTCAAAGTCAGCAACATTCTCTAGTCCTTGTCTAATTAACTTAGCTACCCGAGAAGAAACATTTTTTCAACTCTTGTACAGAAGTTTAAAACAGCAAAAAAAAGAAATATGCCCTTAGAACGAATACTTCCAAAATCTTTAGTGAATACATAAAACACATGAAAAAAGTATGAACTTTCTTGCTTCTATTAAGTAACTCTAACAATGATTCAACAATCAGAAAAATACCAATGGAAAAAATCAATAGGCTGACCACGCCAAGGCCTCACTTGTTTATACTAACCCAAAGTTAGCAAAATAGAAAGTAGTTGACTTAGCAGGGCTTACAGGAGAATGAGCCACCTGAACAAGGAAACAAAACATGTCCAACTAAACTCACTTTTTTTTAATTTTTNAGTGAAAGTCGGAAAGTCGGACGCTTAACCGACTAAGCCACCCAGGCGCCCCATGTAAACTCACTTTTAAATATTCTACAAAATGTAATTCTCCATAACGAAGTTTAAGATAAATGATAATTAGTACACTGAAAATAGTACCATTGTTTTAAAAAAAAAAAAAAAAAGATCAAAAACAGATTAGAGAATAGTACAAAGTACCTGGCCTGTGTTGTCAGTCTCCCGAACAAATCGGACACCAGTTCTGGACCTAATTCGTTTACTACCCTGCTGATCTCCATAGTCCTTGAGAGGTGAGGTAGGTGGAAAACGGTAGCTCTCTTTAGAGATGAAACAAAAAAGAGAGAATAAAAACATGCAGGAGAAGAAAAGATCTAAAATTTTGCTCAGAAAATACATAGCAGTCATGGATATATACACACGCCCTAACCCAGACTATTTCCCAAGTATCTTGCTATGGCTGCAAACTGGCACTCATCTTGTTCTTAAAGCAGATAAAATGAGCAACAGAAATAACCCAGAAACAGAAAACATCAAAAGTTCTAATTTGCTATACTTTTCAAAGAAGCAATATATTCCTTTATTTAAAAATAATAAATTGGTAAATGAAAATAACTTATCTCTCTAAAATATAAGTTAATACCAATAAAACAGAATTTTTCAAAGTAAGGTAAAATCTGAACATGGTTTAAAAATCAATAAAAACTACATAAAAAAGATTAGCTGATTGTGTCCAATTTTTAATCCTTATTATCATCATCAATAGCATCATTAACAATGTGAGTTGCTAATATTCATTTTATCTAAATCACCTCTCTTCACTGTGTACTTTTCTATTCAAATGTGATCTCAGTGCTGTAAGAAAGTATTAAGTGAGATTAACAAGATTAACTACAGGCAAACCAAGTGTTATCAGCTTTAATCTAGCCATTGAAATCTAGCTGCACACCAAAGATAAAATTCACCTGTTTTTAACATGTGTACTAGGATATTTCTTAATCAGACTTTGAAAAACTGTGAAGCTGGGGCAAGACTTCTAATCCAGAAAGTATAACACATGGTAAATCCTATTTATGTGTTTATTTTGATTAGAGGTAGACAATTAAGTCCCAATTTTGTCAGGTAAAACCCTATGTGGTCTATGGAGTCTGATAACAAAAGTAATAGAATAACAAAGTCCCACTGAACAGATTTCAAATGAGGCACCATAAAATCACGGACAAGTGCATCTGCTAAACCTTATTTGTACGACTTTATGTATGGGTTCTATCTCTCCAAAGATTAAATGCATTAAATGTACTTCAGGAATTTCTGTAAAACAAAAAAAAAGGGGGGGGGGTGTTCAAAACATCTGAAGAGTTTACCTGTCACAGTGCCAGCATCGAGGTCACTTGCACTTAGACTTGTAATAGAAATACTTCTCCCTCCTGAGTTTCTCAATAAACGCTGACTCCGCAGTTGGCCTACTGATTGTTCCAAGCTTTCTTTTAACTAAATTAAAGAACGTAATGAAGGAAAATTTATTCCCTTTAAACAACTCCAAATACAAACAGACAAGAGATTTTTAAAGCTATTTTAGAAAAAATCTGACTTCCCAAAGAGAATTCATATCCAAAAGAATTTTGAGGTAAATTATGTTAGGAAATAGAAACACAGTAAAAGTAAATATTCTAAGAACCAATTCTAACATCTGGTTTTAAATAACATCTTTTGCTACCTATTCCATTTTCCTATTAGCAGAATGGGAAAAGAGATGTCTCCAGATTAAATGTTTAATTGATGTGCCACCCATGCTCAGAAACATAAAGCCAATATATCTAAAAGGAGAGAGTCTTCCTCTCTTCTAAACATTCCTTCAGAAGCCCTACATCTGTAACAAACAGGAAATGACCAGCTCTCACAGTGACCGCTGGTATTAAAATTATGTGCACTGTCCAACTGTGTATCAGAACATCTTTTTCATTCTTGATTCAAAGACTTCAAATCCCCAAAAAAAACTATGTGGTCAGATGTCAAACTGTTAATAACATACTAGGGATTACAGTTGTCCAAACGCTCTCTTCAGATTATTAGAAGATGTATCCTCTGATGGTCACCCATCAGGGGATACAAGAAAACATCTTTTAGGCCTAAAGAGCTACATTAAATGAAAACACTAAATACAAAGAATAATGTCCAGAGCTGTACCTGGCTACAGGTCTGAAAAGAGGATTCAACTGAAACCCAAGGGAACAGAGATTAAAGCTGGAGAAAATCCACATACTCTGAATTGCTGCGAATTCAGAACCTGAACGTCCAGTGGGCATCTTATCCAAGGATAAATAAAACATAGTATTCAAATAATGCAGAGATCCATAACACAAGACACCCATACTCTTAAAAGAGAACATCAACACAACTGATTGAGAGGACAGGGTTTCCTAAATTCAGCCATAATTGAAGAGTAGAACATCACTTATGAAGAAAACAAGTTGTTTGCTCGGGAACCTGTACAGAAAAAAGGTAGCCTCAGTTGAAGGGAAAGCCCAAGATGAAACACAAGAATATGAATCACAAACGAGCAAATCCTTTCATTTTTGTGTATCTGAATTTAGCTCTTCTGGGAAACCAAGGTTAAAACAGTCTGGATTAAAAGAAATAAAATTCCAAGAATGCACTTCTAATGTTCTCATTTCTGGGGCAGACGTGGGAGGGGTGGGGGGTGGCTAAGTTTTCTGTATCTCTGTCCTCTGCTTCCCTAAACTGGTATCTACATACTCAATACCATCCTGCCTGACCCTTCACTAGCTATAGAACCCAGCCAATTAATCCAGAGAAATAAATAGATGGGGCCCAGGCAAACAAGGTCTACCTTGAGAGTAATTTATACATAAGTACAATTAAATCCAACATGTAAGTAGACCAAAGGCTTTACAGTGAACACATAACAGTGTATCATTAACATAGGATACACTTCAAATAAAATTAAACCATGCTAAGAAGCTCAAATCTAAACTGTAACACAAAAAAACGGACTGGAAATGTAAAATGACTTTAGATCACACAAGTTAGTGACAGAACTAGCTCTATTCTCTTGTTTATTATTTATACCTTTCAAGTGAAGCCTGATGTCATTATCCTTTTAGAAGCAAAGTCAGTTGTCATTTCTTATTACTGCTCTTTTTGTGGGTAGACCGCCCTTTTTAGCTCTGGCTTTTGTTAAGATTTTCTGTTTGACTTTGATTGTTAATGTCTTTACTGTGATATGACAACGTGAAGCTTTACTTGTAGTTGCCCCAATTTTGACCCATAGAGATCACGGAACCTGTACCTTGATATCTCTCCTGTGTTATAAATTCTCAGCCATCATCTCTTCAAACACTGTTTCTGCCCTTTTCTCTCCTCCCTCTCCTGAAAATCGAGATATATTCAAGTTATCTTTTTACCAAATCCTATATGTCATCCATGCTCTTTTCTGAATTATTCGATTCTCCCATTCATTCATTTTTCTTTTTGGATATCTTATGCTGGCCTATCTTTCAATTCATTAATTCTCTCTTCAGTGTATATAAACTGCTATTTAATCTATACTTAACAGGACTGGGTTTTACTTATTTGCTTATTTTAGTTGTATTTTTCAGTTTCTGAAATTTTCATTTGGTTCTTTTTTGGAGTTTGTCAATTCTTTGTCAAAATCCTCAATCTTGTCTTTTAATTTCTTGAACAGGTTAATCAGATTTTTTTTAATATTTGCATGTATGTTTCTATTGTCTGTTTTTTCCCTTGATTTTCAGTCACCTCCTCTATTTTCTTATGCCTGATTATCATGTGATAGACACTGTATATGAAAAATTGTGGTGATTATTTGAAGCTCTAGACGATGTCTTCCTTCAGAAGGGATTTGGTTTTGCTTCTAGGACGAAGTCAGCCTTGGGTCACCAAGAACCCAAATCACTTTTATCTAGTTAGGAACCAAGATGACTGAAAGCTGGGCTTCTGCCCCCACCAGGGCTGGTCTATTTTTAGTTCATCTTGTCTTTCATTTTTTAACACATCATTTTTCCTAGGCTGTCACCCTTTGGGATCTCAAATGAAAGCTGGAAGATTCCTGAACTCCAGTTTCGGTCTCCCTGGCCTCTTCAGTCTATTGATAGCTTTGATCCTACCCTCTCTGCTTCTAAGCCATCTCTTTTGAAATCAGCTACTGACTTAAGGACAGAAGAGTCCCAGATGCAGGACTCATCCTTCTGGACTTCTGCCAGTTTTGCCAGAGCTTTACCAGACCTAGACTATAAAATTCCTCACTGCCTTGGCTCTTCTCTGCTAGATTCATAATATTATTTTTTACTTCATTTTTTGTATTATAGAGATATAGAGCCAAGTGCAAGAGCAGGGGAGATGGGCAGAGGGGGAGGGAGGGAGAGAGGGAGAGAATCTAGAGCAGACTTCATGCTCAGAGCCTGACACAGGGCTCGATCCCATGACCCTGAAATCATGACCTGAGCCGAAATCAAGAGTCACATGCTCAACCAACTGAGCCACTCAGGTGCCCCTTTTTGCTTTATTTTTTTTTTCTGCCTTTCTAATTGTTCTAAACAGGAAAGTCGATCCAAAATAATCTTATCTACTGATGCCAGAAGGAAAACTTGCCAGCATCCTTTTTATGTGGGCTTATTTGCTAACAAATCCTGAGCTGTAACCAAAAGCTGATGAATAAAATGAATTTACACACACACATTTACACACACACATAATTCCTAGTAACAACAACAACAAAATCCACCATGGAATCATATGGAAAATAGTACAGAATAAATGATACATCACCTCCAAAATCTAGAAGTAATAACAAATGTGAAAATTTAATCATCTCAGAAATAAAAAGTTAGACCAATTATTTGGCAACCTCAGTTTAAAACTCTAAAAAGATATATCATAAGCCATTGAACAGATAAACAGGGTGATATATAAAGACCAACAACTGTAACATTCAAGGTAAATGAGGTAAACATTTTTAATAACTCCTACGAATATTACAAAAACAGGTCTTCTCCTAAGATACAAAACTAAAAATGTAACAGAATTAAAATCTACATCTCAAGTAGCAGTAACACAAGAGATACTGCACAAAATCTAATCATGATGTATGAAGCCAATTGGATAACTCTGGTCACTGAGACTGAAGGGCAATTATAAGGTAGTTTAACCAAATTATCAAGACATGCCTTTAAACTAGGAAGTCAAAAGATCTGCCTCTGGGCAATGATGAAATAATTTGAGCATCAACAGAAATGTGAACTACAATGGATTCAAAGACTTCAAATATGCATAAATATGTGCACTGAAAATCCTCAGAGAGAATAAAGTCCTTGGTCACTACTAGAGGGTGCTAGGAAACCAACTCGTTATTTTGGCAACTAGTAAATAAATGAAATTTTGTAAGTCTATATAAACGTTTAGATTACCATTAAAATAAAAATATCAAATTTTGAAATTCTCATAGAGCTCTACAAGCTCTGTGAAGACTCTGGAAAAACTCTAATCAGAGGAGCTCCTGGGTGACTCAGTCTGTTAAGCGTCTGACTCTAAATTTCAGCTCAAGTCATGATCTCACGGTTCCGGAGTTTGAGCCCCACATCAGGTTCCACGCTGGCAATGTGGAGCTTGCTCTGGATTCTCTCTCTTCCTCTCTCTCTGCTCCTTCCTAGCTTTCTCTAAGTAAATAAACTTAAAAAAAGAAAAAAAACCTCTAATTAGAGACAAAAATAAAAGTCAAGTTTACTGAACTGAAAAAGAGTGTATAACTCAAAAGGACGGACTATTTTGCAAACAGTCTATGAAAGGAGATCATCCAGGCAGCAATGGGTTCTCGAAATAAGAGGTGTGATCAGGAAAAAAAAAAAAAGAAAGAAAGAAAGAAACAACCCATCATGATTCAGAAAGACCAGAGGGAAGCGGGGCCGTGATCTCCTCAGCTACACTGCTTCTGTCCACATATTTCACACCGTATCAGATAATAACTCTCACATACCTTTTTCTTTAGAGGATACAGTAAGACAATGTACGTATATAATTAGAACAATGCCTAGGGAACATTAGTTTGTTGTTTTTATTATGACAGTTGCATCTCATTGTTGCACTGTTAACCAATTCCTTTATTATTTGTTGTTGTAAAATGGCACACAGGTTTCTCATTAGAAGACAAAGAAGTAACAAAACCAGGCGTTTTACTACCTATGACCAATCAGCAACAGACTTCAAAAGCAGTGGCCTGTTATTTACATAGTAATATGTGAACTGAAGAGCTAGCAGCAAAGTTTGTACTTTTTGCAGTTACTCATAGTTAATAAACTTTGTTAACTGAAATTCAAATTGTGTTGTTTGGGGGCTGGTGTTATTTGAACAAACTAGGGTGATGAAACTCATGCACAGCTAAACCTTGCAATCAGAACTGCCTATATTTTCTTTTCAGAGTCCTCAAACAGCTGCTCCAGGCATTCAGTAGTGGTTTTAAAGCAGTATTCTGTGAAGAATATACCAACTCTATCTCTATCTACCAGGGACCAGCAACTCTTGTCTGTTTTTAAGTCAAAAATATTGACTTTCCAAAATTCTTAAGAGCAAGCTTCTTGACCAGTCCCTAGGAAGGTAAAGTTTCCAAGCAACAGCAAATAGCTAGGAAACTAGGCATCAACTCCAACACTATGAGAAATGCCTCAAAACAAAACCATTCAATAAAAGTAGGCTTCAATATGAGAAGATGAGATTTAGAAACTTTTTTTGGTAAATATATAAGCAACAGTAACTGCTTCACTAATAGTGTATCTCACAAATTCACATTCTCTAAAAAACTAATTCTATCCTTGACTATGTTCACTGTGAGGGAGAAAAAAAATCACACAAAAAATAGTCATTAGGAAATTATTAAAGATATTTACCATTATTCCAGAGACCATAATAGAAACACACAAGGAATAGTGATTATATATATATAATTATATTATATATAATATATAAATATATATATTTATAAATATATATAAGTTTATAAATATAAATATATAAAGTGATATTATATATATAGTATATTCACACATAAATATACTAGCTATGAGTCATCGAATAATTAGCTTCCACACAAATAAAACACAACTTTAACAAACAAAAAAATGTCAACAACAAACTTGGTAAAAGTTATAAATGCTGCACTTTAAAGTAGGCTTGAATTCTGGAAACCAGGTAAAGATTCCATTCAGTTTCTTCAGAGACTTTTTTTTACCCTAAGTTGTCTCTTATTTTCATGCTAAGAAAATATGTCCCTTGGACTAACATAGATTATACAGAAATGCATGCAAATTTGGTAATGTATAGATAACTGCATTCACTTAGCTGCACAGTTCAGCAGAAATTGGAAATATCTAAATATTGCTTCATGACTTAGTTTTATTTTCACCTAACACAGGAGAGGCAATAATCAGCAAACATTCACAACATATATGGCACTGGTGACCACAGACAGTTTGTGTTTTAAGTTCAGACATGTCTATAATAATAACATTAAAAAATTACAGTACTTCGATTCACAAATGTTAGAGGTCACCTTGGCAAAAATCCAGGGCAAAAATTGAGGCAGAAAAGAGGTCGTTTTAAAAATTCTGTCCAGGATAATGATGTCACCACAGGCACTTAAAGTGCTTTTATGCCTGGCTTTCTGTCCCTATTTCTCTATACAATGTCAAAGTTTATCTGACAACAGACTACAAAATACATTGGTTGTAGAATTAATTGTATCAGCTCTATTTTGGTTCCTTACAGTCTGTTTGTCTCCACTATTAAAACAAGAAGGAAGAAGAGGTGGGAGAGGAGAAGAGTTTTAAAAAATTAAACAACAGTGAAAACTTATGATTTGCATAGTTTTCTGGTCCCACCAGCTGTTGCTGAAATGTATTTTTAAAATGGTTGCTGCTATTTTACTTTTAATTTACCAAAAGACCATGAGTTCCAGCTGCTTTGCCTAACCTTTCTCCATATGCTGATTCATGGAAATATAAGCCCATAAGAATATTCCTGAAATTGAGAAATTCCCTTTCAAAAATACATCATTTTTATTTATGTAACTATTTAATTTTAAATGAAATCCCATATATTCAAAGTCTGTATACCAAACACATTCTAATCACAATTCTGAAAGTATTCAAAAAATATTTGTATATATTTTGATGTTAATAAATGAACACTCATGGAAAATGGAATGTGCTCTTATTAGCATCTTAATGTATTTTGAGTGGACAGACATTATACTCATGAACAGACCATGGACAAAAAGCAATCTTATGTATGTTGTCTAATTTAGCATATACTTTGAAGTCAAAATAATCAGACATCCATACACTTGTGAATGCTGCAACACATTATATTGTTTAAAGTCACAATGATACACAAATGAAACTGAGTTTAGATCCAATGAAGTCAAAGAAAGTAACCTATACTGAGTGCCTAGAATGTACCATGTACTACATTAAGAACACAGCAAACGTGGGGCACCTGTGTGGCTCAGTCGGTTAAGCGTCTGACTTCTACTCAGGTCATGATCTCACAGCTCATGAGTTCAAGCCCTGCATGGGGTTCTGCACTGACATCTCAGAGCCTGGAGCTTGCTTCAGATTCTGTGTCTTCTTCACTCTCTGACCCTCCCTGGCTTGCACTCTCTCTCTCTCTCAAAAATAAACAAACATTAAAAAAAAAATTTTAGGGGCGCCTGGGTGGCTCAGTCGGTTAAGCGTCTGACTTCTACTCAGGTCATGATCTCACAGCTCATGAGTTCAAGCCCTGCATGGGGTTCTGCACTGACATCTCAGAGCCTGGAGCCTGCTTCAGATTCTGTGTCTCCCTCTCTCTCTGCCCCTCCTCTGCTCACTCTGTCTCTCTCTCACACACACAAATATATAAAAACATTTAAAAATTTTTTTTTAATTTTTTTTATAAAGAACACAGCAAACACTTAAAGGTAGGGATTACTGGATGAATTAAAGAAACAACAACACCATGAATGTTTTTGTATCTAAACAGTGTGACTGTGTGACCACTTCAATAAATGTTAGTTATAATGAGGGATATATAACTATGTTCATTTTTCACATGATGAAACTCAAGTTTAGAAAAATTTAATAACTTGTCCAAAGTCAATTAAATGGTTTCTAGCGGAAAACTCAGGATTAAATTTCAAGTCTGACTCCAGAGTCTAGGTTTTTCCATTACCCTCAAAGCAAAAGTCTATAAAAATTATTCTCCTGTCCAGAAGTTTCATGAAGGACCTAGTAATAGAATTTTAAATATAAGACCGTAAGAACTTAATTCTTAAGAGCCAAAATATATTTATAAAAAGGTCATTAACAGAATTTGTTTGATTGTAATTTCTTACCCATAGACTCTTACTAATTAACATTAAAGATATTGAAAGACTGAACAAGTCCCACCTTCAGGACAAGTAGGAAAACTCAGCCAGAGAAAAAGGGCAGACACCATTAGCTTTGGGACATTGCAAGTGGCTTGTGCCTGGCCCTCCACCATTACCATTATCATTCTGGGATGTCACTAAGTATATTTGAAAAGTGAAACCCACTGAATAGAAGGAAAAAACCTACGCTTTATTATTTAACATTCAAATTTCCAAAGTCCCTATGCCAGATGGTAACATCCTATTACTCTGAAATGGAAATTTTAATCAGAGTACTTAATGAGAAGAGAAATTACCTACTAATGCAAGTCTCTTAATTTTATATTACTATATTTTCACCAATCTGATATTACTACATTTTCACCAATCTTTACTTTAAAAATGACCTTATAAAGTCTGCTGATTTGAATCAAGACAATTGCATTTTTCTTTTATAACCAGTATTAACTACGAGAGTCTCAGATGCAGTCCAAATCTCCACTGCAGAAGGTATTAACTTTTTATGTTGAATATTCTTACTGGAGGGCATTCCATTTTTACAGTATTAACACAAAAACAGACCCCATTCTCTCATGAATGGGAATGCAGCTCTAGAAATATTTTAAATCCTAAGCTTATCAATTGCACTATTTAATACAGGAGTATAATACGTTCCAAATCTTCACAGTAAGCTTTCAAATAAAACCTTGCCCACAGGTCCTCTTCTGCCCAAATGTACGCAGACCTCCCAAGAAATTGACAGCATGAGAAATAATGCAAGTTGACACTTTGTAAAGTCGTGAAGTTCATTAGGTCCAAAGACCCCAAGACACACTATCCAACTAAATATGGCTCATTGGCTGGAACAGCTGCAAGAAAAGGCTAGTGTAAAAGAAAAAAAATCAATGGTTGTTATTTAGGAGGAAGAGAAAAATTGATGCTGATGTAGGCAAGTTGCAGAACCAACCATATTACCTAAGTGGCAGCTACACCTGCCAACTTTGACAGTCTGTCAATGCCAATCCTAGCTCAGTGTCAGATTTCTTCCCAATTCTGTTTCTCTATCTGTCCCATCGAACTCTCATTCTGGACACTGTCTCAGCTGTAATATTAATGCTTTGTGTGACAGTGGGCTTCTGCTTTTCAGTCAGTTAAAATAATCTCCAAAATCTAGTTTATCAATATAAAGTATATATCCCTTCAAACTTTGAATTCAAAATTCCAATCTTCAGAAATATGAACTCACAGCATCACAAAAATGTGAGCAACCATGACTCAGTGAGGTAAATAAATCCTGATGCAGAGCTTTGGGATAACATCCTATCCACAGTTCTGTTGCTGACTAGCTGTGAGACCATAGGCAAGTTAAAAGCATTCTGTGCCCTGGTTCTTTTCATCTTGCAAATGAAGATAATCAAAGTATCTACGTACCAGGATTGTATCTACGTAACAGGATTGAGAGACCTAAATGAGTTAATAAACAAAAAGTGCCTGGGATATACTAAGCATATGGAGAAATTCCCAATGAGACCATGAAAAGGGGGGTTCCCTGAACCCATCACTGATGATGTAACACTGCTCAATTCCTCACAGAGACCTTCACATTTAATGAGCAAAGAATAAAATTTCGGATTGGAGGTTATAAGGATTCAAGGGAACAAAATGAAGTGATGTAGATTTCAAGGGAAAGTCATAAAAAAAAAATCACCTAACATTACTCTTGACTTTTAGGCTTTACAAACCAACAGGAGTAATCACCACAGTTTTCTCGCAGGGGGAAGATCATCTCAGGAGGGAAACGCTACATCGAATGTTTAGATTTCCCCTCAACTTCTGAAAATTATGTTCACAGAGTTAAAACCCAATAAAACAAATACTAAATATGCATAGATAGACACAAACACATCACTTTTCCATCTCATAAGGTTTAGCAACAGAATCATTTATAAAATCTAAGTTAATAAATAAAAATTCTTATCTTCCCTAGAGCAAACAAATTGATCTCATTTTCTAGGAAGTCTCTCATATTTTAAAAAAAGAAATGCTAATTTCAACAAGGCAATATATATTTAGCATGGAGAAATTTTTAACAGTTAAACACTGGATTAACTAAAAATATGTTTTACAAAGCGGGGGGTGGGGGGCCAGGGTGGCTCAGTTAGTTACGCTCCAATTCTCGATTTCAGCTCAGGTCATGATTTCATGGCTATGAGATGAAGCCCCACAGGGGGCTCTGAGCAGAGCATGGAGCCTGCTTGAGATTCTCTCTCTCCCTCTGCCCCTCCCCCACTCGCATGTGTTCTCTCAAAAGAAAGATAGAAGGAAAAGAAAGGAAAGGAAAGGAAAACAACATCAGGTTTTATAGCAAGAAAACTTGGAGGAGTTGGAGCTTGGCCTCCAAAATAAAAACAAAATTACTCTCCATGATCCCTCCCTAAACAGAACACACACTGATTTACAACTGTACTAGTAGGTATTTATCCAAAGGATACAGGAGTGCTCTTTCAAAGGGGCACATGCACCCCAATGTTTACAGCAGCACTATCAACAATAGCCAAAGTATGGAAAGAACCCAAATGTCCATTAATGGATGAATGGCTAAAGATGTGGTGTATATATACAATAGAGTATTATTCAGTGATCAAAAAGAATGAAATCTTGCCATTTTCAACAACATGGATGAAACTAGAGTGTAATATGCTAAGCGAAACTACAGAAAGACAAATTATCATATGACTTCACTCAAATGTGGAATTTAGTATACAAAACAGATGGATATAAAAGAAGGGAAGCAAAAATAATATAAAAGCAGGGAGGTTGACAAACCATAAGAGACTCTTAAGTTCAGAGAACAAACAGGGTTGCTGGAGGGGTTTTGGATGAGGGGGATGGGCTAACTGCGCAAGGGGCATAAAGGAGGGCACTTGTTGGGATGAGCACTAGGTGCTATCTGTAGGCGAAGAACCACTGGATTCTACTCCTGAAATCATTACTGCACTCTACATTAACTTGGATATAAATTAAAAAATAAATAAATCAGAACTAGAAGGATCTTAATCAAAAACAAAACAAAAACACCTCATTTTTAAGGTATGATATATTCCATACCAATAGACGATTTAATGCTAAGAAAGGAATTTTCATTGAGGAGCCCATCAGAATCAATTGTGAGAAATACGCTTCCAAATTATATATATTCCCACAGATTATGGCAGATATTCCCTCAGATAACTTACAGGTGGCGGGGTGAAAGCCACTGCTCTCATGAGCAAGTATAATAAAAGACAATGGATGACAGACTCTTCTGTATGCTGCAGGGAAAAAACACTGAGTGCCAACTGTTTTAACAGACGAAAAATCTGGGGAAACTAAGGAAGAGAATGTAGATCGGACTAAGGAAGGGCCTAAAACAAAAGGAAAGACACTTGGTCTCCTGTGTCTTATTTTTTATGAGTAGCTTTGCATCCTATGTACTTACAACTCAGATGGAAATGAAATACCTGTGGAGTTTATTTCCTTCCTTTGTATAAAACCACGCCCCCAAAGTTCAGCATCATTCAGCTCGAGGCCTACTACAGAGACTTAATGCCACAGAGGACATTTTGTGTTTTAAATATTTATCTATAGAGAAGTTTATCTAACATATAATTTCATTCCCCAATTCCTCAATTCAAAGGAAATTTGCTACCATAATTAAGCATCTAATATTCAACACGACAAAGCAGGTTTGTTCCTGCTACTAGTTAATGATGGTTTTTAAGCTTTCACTAAAAAACTAAAAAGCAAAGAATTAATTCCTATTATTAATAAGGTAGTTATGTCTACATATGCATAGAACATGCTTGGGAAGATTTACAAGGAACTGTCAGATTGTTACCTCTTTGGAGTGGAACGGAGAGGAGCTAAGAGATAACTTTATCATTTATTTAAACAATGAGCATGTTATTACTTTAAAAGAAACCATCCATAAATTCTTAACTCCCATGAGGGGTATCCACAGCCCAAATTTAGTAAGTCGCGGTTTAATTAACATCCTAAACACTTCCTCCTTTGCCTTAAAACTTTCCAATTCAGTAGACTCTGATCTGTATAAGCAGGATAGCAATCCATCCGACAAGCTAACCTACTACGAAATAGCAAAGCAGTCTAAGGCTAAAGGTTCACAGTGGTTTTCTCCTTTATCTCACAACCCTAACTTCTCAACAACCACGTTTCCAAGAAGGTGGGCAAGAACAAAACGCAAGCATATGTAAACATTCTCACATGTTCTATAGCACCCGTCTGTCCATTACTATAGTCTCGATACTGTCCAAGCATCTGGTCTACTTGTCGCAGGTTCCGACTGGTGTCCTTAAAAAAGAAAATGGATTTTAGTAACTGTTCCAAGCAACTTTTTTCTCATTCTTAGTATTATGTCAAACAGTGAAGTCAGCCACTTGTGAAAGGTACAATTTACATCATACTTAAGTTGGATACTAATATACAGTACTTTTTAAATATCAAATCATATAAAAACCACTGAGAGAGAAACTGAAATCCATCCACAATTTACTTGTGTGAAATCTGAAGTACATAAGTTAAATCCTTATCCAACGTTCCATAATAAGTCAGGAACAAAATCCCAATTTGAAAAGACTCCTTATTTTTAATTTGTGCACCTCAACTAATTCACACCTCCTTTATAGAAAAAGAATCCTGAAAGAACAAACCTAGTAGATTGTGTATAAGAGAAGCAAATCATTGGGATCAATGTTATTTTAATTATTACTTCACTGTGGAACTTGATTAGGAGAAAAAGAAAAAAAAAAAAGGTATCCTTTAGCTATAAGCAACAAATTTAGCTGTAATCTCAATAAAAATGGTTTCTACCCCAATGTGCTAGATTTTACCTCAGAGATTAATGGAGGCATTTCTGTCAAAAAGATATACTTACTGATAATGTGTCTCATTGGTGGGAAAGTACAAGGATTTGTACTCCAAAAATCCAATGTTATACTAGTTTACATAAGTTTAAAAAGAGCCTTCAGAGTTTTAAATCAAATTATGGCCTCTCCACCAGAAATCAGCCTCTTCTCATTAAGAATACTAACCCAAGGACACCTGGTTAGCTCAGTCGGTTAAGTGTCTGACTTCAGTTCAGGTCATGATCTTGCGGTTCACAAGTTTGAGCCCCGTGTTGGGCTCTGTGCTGACAGCTTGGAGCCTGGAGCCTGCTTTGGATTCTTTGTCTCCCTCTCTCTCTGCCCCTANCAGCTCAGAGCCTGGAGCCTGCTTTGGATTCTTTGTCTCCCTCGCTCTCTGCCCCTACCCTGCTCGTGCTCTGTCTCTCTCTCTCTCTTTCTCTCAAAAATAAACAAACAGCAAAACAAATTTAAAAAAATACTAACCCAAAGCAATTAAAAGCCAAAATCCAGGCATACCCAGGCAAAGCAAAAATAAGAAATTAAGGGGTAGGAAAAACTCTATTTCTGAGTTTTCTTCCCCCCTCGCCCCCTGGCATGGCTACGCTACCCTTCCCCCACCTCTTTCCCCAAGCCCTTTCTACATAAAGGATATAAACTGCCTCCACTCAAACTTCCAAACACTGCCAAAAGTTAGCCTCTGAATAAAAATGGCATCTCAATATTGTTCATCCATAATAATCTGCCTAGTCAAAAGATGAGCAGCTACTCTCAATGGCACATGGCCACAAGAAGCTAAACGATAGTACTTCCTACCCTTTCGCTCCCACACATTTTATTTGGACATACTGCCTCATCCCCAAATGCTTCCCAACCTATCACATTATTTCAAATGTCTTTACTGACTGCGTTAGGTATCATAAGACATTCGAGTCCTAATCCTTGGAATTTGTGTATTTGTAACCTTCCATGGCAACAGAGATTTTGTAGATATGATATACATCTCAAGTTAAGGACTTGGAAATGGGAATATTATCCTGGATTATTGGATGAACCCAATGTAATCACAAGTGTCCTTAAGAACAGAAGAGGGAAACAGAAGAGTAGTCAGAGTGATGTGACATGAGGACTCAACCCACCCAAGCTGGCTTTGAAGATGAAGGAAGAGCATCCCCCAAAAAATGTGAGCAGCCCCTGGAAGCTGGAAAAGGCAAAGAAAAAGATATTCCCACGGGCCTCCAGAAAGGAATGCAGCCCTACTGAACCCTGATCACTGGTCCAATGAGACCAGTGTTGGATTTTGATATACAGAACTATAAGAAAATAACTTTGGTATTTTAACTATTAATTACAAACAGCTATAAATTATATATCATTATTTAATTATGTAATTAGTTTTGTGGTAGTTTGCTATGGCAGCAAAAACAAAAAACTAATACACTGACCCAACTACTTCTCAGTTTAAACTATTTAAAGTCTATTAAGTGCAACCACTGTTAAACTAACCTGTAAAGTATTTGTTATGGTGTTGACCTTCTCGGTGACGCCTACTGTAGGACGACTTAGACGTTCCCTGTATGTTGACCTGGCAGTCCATCGACTCAATCGGTCACGAGAGCGAAAGTGTTCTGAATCGCTGGAGGATTCTGCCATTGATGTACACAATCCTTAAAATAAATCCAGGTCAAGGTCGATCAAGTAGTAAAGAACATGGAAATAGGATATTAAATTAACTATCTGCATTTTGATCATTTGTATTTATTACATTAGTCCTTTGGCATATCACAATTCCTAAGCACATAGCTGGAAAATACAAGCCACTTCCCCACGTAATTCCCTCTCCTTCATTTTTTCCATTTGAAGAGAACAATTCCTCAGATATGATTTTAGTCATGTGTACAACTCCAAATAATAATATTCCCTTAGCTCTGTGCAATGCTTCTAAAGTTTAAAAGCACTTTCATATACAGTATCTCACATAATCTTATTAACAACATTGCAAGGTAGAAGAGGCTGGTAGATTGGCATCTCTACAATTGGGGGAAAAAAAAGTTATTCTCTAAGCTAGGACTTTCAGGTCTCAATATTAGTCTGAAGTCCATTCTACCAAGTTGTAAGAACATGTGTTATCTTTAAACAAAAATGCAACACTCACAGAATGACCTAAAATAAGAAAACCCCATTCAGTGTACAGCGAACACTCTCATGCACCTTGATTTATTTTTTTAAGATTTTATTTTTGAATAATCTCTCTACACCCAACATGGGGCTCAAACTCTCAACCCTGAGATCAAGAGTCCCATGCTCTACTGACTGAACCAGGCAGGCACCCCTCATGAAGCTTAATTTGAAATACAGAATTTGGGGCGCCTGGGTGGCTCAGTCGTTTAAGCGTCTGACTTCGCCTCAGGTCATGATCTCACGGTTCGTGGGTTCGAGCCCCACATCGGGCTCTGTGCTGACAGCTAGCTCAGAGCCTGGAGTCTGTTTCAGATTCTGTATCTCCCTCTCTCTCTGACCCTCCCCTGCTCACACTGTCTCTCTCTCTCTCTCAGAAGTAAATAGAACATTTAAAAAAATTTTAATAAATAAATACAGAATTAAATGCTATTAACAGAGGTACAAATTCCATAACAAGTATGTGAGAAGATGACATTGTCAACATCTCCACCAAAAGAGAAAGCCAAATATCCTGAGTATAGTTTCATCAGCAGAAAATTTCCTAAATATGCTTTCTTCCCATCCTTACCTCAATTTTTGATTTAATGCAAAAGAAAATCATTTTATGCGTGACCATCTCAAAAGTTTCAGAAAATCTTCTGTGGAATTTAAAGAAAAAAAATATTTGGGACTGAGGAGCATCAGAGAAAACTCACTGATCAAAAGTGGATGTTTGTTGAGTGTTCCAATAATTTCATTTTTTGCTTAATGGAGGGTTAACCATCTTTAACATTGTTATAATCTTCCTGAAACCTATGTGGCCATTTTTTCTGGTTTCTTAAATACAGTGTATTGAAACCTTTTGCTAATGTTCTAGAATATTCTAGACTTTATGGATCTTTAATCTGAATGCACCTGGGAAGTATGTGTACAACAAGTGAAAACATTGGGGTATCTAAATTTAACTTTAAAACAGAAAATCTTAGCACTAAATAAAATTATGAACATGAACTAAATTAAGTGTAACTGTCCCTTAATACAAAAAGAAAAAGAAAGACCTCTCACCCTACTAGGGATTACAGATTTTTTAATAACAGAAAATCACACTTTCCAGCATGAATTTCACTGGCACACCTACAACACAGTCTTCAGCTATTAATTTCAATTACTTTGAGCAATAAAAAATGTTCAAACTCCAGCATCTAATGGAACTCTTGAAGAGATATCAAGATGTAAGATGAGACTGATCTGAGAATTCTGCGAGACTTTTGATTATATAAAATATGAAACATTCAGCAATCATCTAAGCACTTTAGTTATACATAAGTGTCATAAATGTTGAACAAAGAGACATTAAAGAATCCATAATAAAACAGAAATCAGATCGCTTTCATTGTTGATAAAAACTGAGCACTCTCTTCAACTATTGACAACTCACAAGGTCAAACATGACCCTCAAAGTTAACTGAGCGAGCCCCTATACTAAGTGTCACAACGCAAGAGGCAGCTGTGCTGGCAGAGATCCAACCTTATCAAAAGATGCTCGTGTCTTATCAGCCAACACCATGGCTCCCCAGACACAGAGTTGATGGAGGGAGGGAGAAACAAAAGAGAAAGGGGTGGCCACTTGAACTGGCAAGAGCCTCAAGCCAGCCACATAATCAGAGCCTAGAGGCAATATATGAAGAGTCATTAAAATAGCTCCCAAGATCCCTTAGTATAATTGACTAAAGAAAAGCACAAAGCAGTAAGTGCCAATCACATACTTTATTCACCATTAAGACTGTATTAAGACTGTATTATTTTATAATTAAAAACTTAATTTTTAAAAAATATCATATCTCCTATCAATGGTGTTAATGAAAATTGACCAGGACTCTGAAAATCGTCCCCCCAGTGAAACTGTACCCAGAGTATTAGACTTACTCCACGTTGATAAAAAGCATATTGAGAATGGTCAGATTGATCACCTAACTAAAGTGTATGCATGGCCATTAATTAAAAAACACTGTTCTACCTAATTAATCTAAAATGTAAATTAAACAATGAGATGCTCTTCTAGCCTATTAAGTTGTTTTCTATGGTTAGTCCGGTTGGTAGGGGAAAGCACATTCCTCCACTGTCCTAACGGGATGTGTAAATTGATATAACTTGTCTGGATACAACCACGCAGTATGTACCCAGAGCAGTTTGTACCTATAACCTACTAACTACATTTCCAAAAGTTTCCCTTAACAAAATCATCTGGAATACAAATAGATTTTCTATTTGTGGATATTTACTGAGAAGTTATAATTGAGGGAAAATAAAAACTTAAATTTCAAACTATAAAAGAATGGCTAAAACATGGTACCTCTCATGCAATGAAACAGTATACAGATACTAAAAAGTCTGTTTCTGGAGACATTTAATAGCAATTGCAAGGATAAAAGCATGAATCCCAATTGTGTCATATGCATTGTATGTTGTCTGTATGTGAATATAAGTTGTCAGTAAACAAATTTAAAGGAGCAGGAAAAAGCAACAATAAAAGGGGAAGAAAGTATACCAAAAGTGTATTTACCATCCGGCAATTACATACAGTCATTTTCTATTTTTTTTTTAAACATTCTTGACCATCTGCCAAAGCAAGGTCATGTCACTAGTCCTCACCAACTGAGGAGTTCAAGAGATGGGATCATGATGCCAGCCTACATTGTTCCACACTGTACAATACCGGCTGACCAAAGAAACCATTAATCAGGAGTTTATGAGCTAAAAGAATAATTTTTATTATATGATTCCACCTTTGCAATTTTGCTGACAGCCATTAGATTCCAAAATGGACTCTCATAAAGAAACATACTAAATACTGGAATAAACTTAAATGTTGAAGGACTACATGAAGGTAAAGTAGTGTGCACTGACAGCTTATGCAATCACATTCTGCTTTGGGGAACAAATTAAAAGTGGTTTGTGAATGATTTTTCTTCATTGCAATTACAATTTGAAGCCCAAAGAAAAATTATTGACTAGTAGAAAAACATCAGTGTACGCTCAAGAGAAATCTTCAGCATTATGGTGAATGATTTAAAAGAAGAAAATTCAGTTGGGTTAGAACTCCATTCTCATCATCATAAGAAATTTGAGCATAACATTTGTTGACAGAAAACAAGAGCGGCTAAAATTGAAGAATAACTGAAGCACTCTTTCAAGAACCAGTTATTCATTTACTTAATTATTTTTAAAGAAAAATTTAAAGAAGCTGAATCACCTGAATCCCGGTTAAAGGTGAGAAAAGCATTGCCTTCAACTGAAAAAGAAACAGTAAATGTTCTCTGCAGCTTACTACCACCTACTGGTACAACAAAATTTCTCATTGATGAGAAAGTGAGAATACACAAGCTGTCTGCTGTTCAGATGCTGAGCTTTTTCTAAGACTAAGGACTTGAGGGATGACCTTGGGTGAAAGTCTCCAGAGCCTTAGAGAACACGCTCAGTCTGAAACCAGATGGTACAATTCTTAGAATAGTTTATTCAGCTTTTCCCAACACATCAGTATTTAAAGGCATAAATAGTGTTGCTTCTGTCTTAATGAACCTTATAAAGAAGACATACAGCCACCAGAGTAATGAACCCTCATCAATTCACTCCCACTGAGGATCTATCAAAAACAAATGTCTATATGCAAACCTGAACACCAACCAGAGAGAGTAAAACTGCATTCAACCCTGTAAAAGGATTGCCGATGAATCTTTACTAACTCTAGTCCACCTCTTTTGTTATTTGACCTAAAGAGCCATCAGACTGTCTTCATTATAATGATGCACATTTGTATGTAGGGGAGTTATAATTTATTGATCCTCAAGTCTCTTTTCCTCAGAGCCAGTTTAAAACAATTAGGATTTGCAAGCTGTTCCATAAAAGATAAGCACCCAGCATCAGGGGGTGATATTTCACAAAGGCTGACTAGTGCATGCTAAGTAAGTGATGGCTCCTGTGGCCTTCAAGTGCCTCAGCTGGCCCTGTCCAAGGCAACTGTCCTCAATGTTCAAGGTAACGATGATGATACTTAAGAGTGTTGGGGGAAGGTACGAAGTGTCTATTAAGCTTAATCACTAACCAAGTTCAAATTTTAGAAAGCATTTCTCACTGTTTCAATAGCTGTAGGACTTGAGAGCTTTATTCCCTCCCTCAAGAGAAAAAGTAAAGAAGCCAGCAGAAATTACCATATACAATTATCAACTGTACGTATCTTCTTTATGCCAGTGCTCCTCTGGAACTTCAAATCCTCAAAAGCTTTTGGTAAATTAAAAGAAGATCAAAATCAACTGTCCAGTCCATCAGCCAGTTAGGAGACAACATAAGACACAGGAAACAGAATCAAAGAGATGCAATAGATTCGTGCATTCATCATTTACTGAATCACTACATTAGAAATGGAAGATAAAAGTAAATTAAAATATCACAGTCCTTGAGGGGAGAAAAAGACTCATAAAAGTACTACACATGGTGAACTAAGTAATATGACAAAAGGCTAGGGGAGTCGGGTAAGGTTCCTTCCACTCATCTCGAAGGATGAGTAGAAGCATGAGAAAAAGAAACTGGATCCCGTTAAAAACCATCTGTCTCCAAGGAACTAAAGAAGGTACAAATAAGCAAAGCTCTCACATTCTTTTACCAGGACGTAAATTTAAAACTGTCTCTAGATATTGCTAAATGTCCCCCAGGGCCTGGGCAAGGAGCAGCATCTCCAATGAAGAACTTAGAGAATTAACATTTACACACACACACACACACACACACACACACACACACACACGGACGGGTAAGTCCCACTTATTCCTGTATTTCCTCTCTCTCCTCCGCACACACTCCCACACTCCTCTATTCCATAGGTGAAGCCAGCCAGACTCACCCCTAGGCTGCATTTTGCTCCCTTTACTCCAATACCTCCGAGTTCAAGGACAGGGTTACAAGGATCAATGCCCACCCAACAGGGGTGTTTCTGGAAAAGGCCATGTACCATACAAAAGGACAGCTTACTCAGACATGGAGAAAAACACTAGGAGCTGCTCAGATAATTATCTATGTGCCAGTTGCTAAAAACTAGTACAGTTTTAAAAGAAAACAAAGTTACTTAATAACCCCCTCCCTGTTTCACGATCAAAATGATACAGATATTTTAGACATACACCCACACACCCTTCTAAAATTAACAAGGAGTTTACAAAATTAAATAAAACATGTCAAGATAAAACACAGCAAATGAAAACTCAAGAATAACTCACAAGAGAAATAGAGGCTAATGAACCCGAGATGGATCCATTACTTGTAATTAAACCCTAGTTTTGAACTCTTAACATTTGCCAGCTAAAAACTACTTCTTGCACTGTTCACAAAATGAAGTCCTCTGTGAGTAGAGACAACCTCTACTAACTGTCCAAACTGCTTCGGACTGGGCAAGATATGGGCACGGACCAAGATGGAGTTAGCACCCCCAAGTTTCTGACACCATTTTGCTTAAATGGGAGGATGAACACTGGAGGACTCCAGACAGCCAACATGTACTTAAAAATAATGCTCACTGTGTTATTTTATAGTTTTAATTGGAAACAAAGAGACTTCCCATAAAAATTCCAATTTCCAGCTTCTCTTAAAAAATGCAAAGATCCGGCAACACTGGGGGTGAATTTTCCCATCGCAGCGTGGATGCAGTAGATGCCCTGGAGTCGGGCACACACCTTCCTATCTGTCCCAGGCCCCACTGGACCTGCTCTACACGGGGAATTATCTCATTGGCCCCACTGAGCGGTTGTGCTTGCAACTTTATTTTAGATGAAGAACCAAGACAAAGCAAGCCTACCAATCTCATTCCCCAATTAAAAAGAAGCAATTCAATCATGAAGAATGAATCAAGGTTAAATGTTCAGAAGATAATGCATTCCTCTACAGACAAGAAGGAAAACTGGGTAATACGACTTTGTTATTAGCCCTCCCTACAGACGATAAAACCAGGATATACTACTCCTGAGCAGAAGGACTGAACCTACTTTTCTTTAATTTTTTAATGTTTTATTTATTTCTGAGAGAGAGAGAGAGAGAGCTAATAGGGGAGGGTCAGAGAGAGGGAGACACAGAATTGGAAACAGGCTCCAGGCTCTGAGCTGGCTGTCAGCACAGAGCCCGACGCGGGGCTTGAACCCACGAACTGTGAGATCATGACCTGAGCTGAAGTCGGACACTTAACCGACTGAGCCACCCAGGCACCCCGGACTGAACCTACTTAGAATGTTTTCCCACTTAGAATGTTTCCCTGTTGTATATAGCAGAAAGTACTTTCAGAACAAGAGGGCAGTATGTTGCACAATTTGGCTCTAATTCATCCCTCCCTATATACACTATTCCTACTTATGGGTGGAGTTACCAGCCCAGGCCCCAGCAACTGGGCTCAGCTATACGACTCGCTTTGGCCAATAGGACTTTAGCTGACATGGCACAAGCAGTGGCCTGAAATGAGACGACATACTGGAACGTTCTCTCTTGCGATGCTTTCAGCACCGGGATGTGCCCAGGCTACAGTGCTGGAAGGGGTGGGATTCATGGTTGCCCAGTGGCTGCCAGCTTAGCTCAGCCAGCTGAACATAGACACATCAGTGAGTCTACAGATGATTAGCAGGCAGCTTAGCTACCCCACTGTAGAAGCAATAAACACGTAATGTTGTATGCTCCAGTTATGATCTTCTATGTGGCAAGAGCTAATCTAGCTGGAAAATATAGTTTACTAATAAATCATTTGATTTAGTTTGGAGGATGGTTAATTTCCTGAAGTTTCTTCTCAAGTCTCCTCTCCTTCAGAAAACAAGTGGGTTTCAGACTGTCTTCTAATAATGGAAGAAAAAGAACTGATTCAAATTAGGATGCACAAAATTAGCCTAAGCAATTGATGAGACAAGTGACAGGCTAGCAATTTTTGAGGGAACAAAAAATCTAAACAATTATAAATAGCAGTTGGGGATATTTGTTCTCTGTATAACATTAAGTTTTTGGAAAGAGACCAGCAATTTCCTAAGTATATTATAAAGCACATTTGTTCACTTCCTCCCAGTTTTTAAAGTATAAACAGGAACTCCTCTTGACTTTCCTAGGGAACCAAACAATTTTAAGAAAGGAAAATATTTCTTATTCCTATTGTACCTTAAATTTGCATATTGCTATATGGCTTACAAAGCATTTTTTAGTGTTTTCTCTTTTGATCTCCATTTCAGTCCTGTAAAGTTGGTATAATTACAACCCTTTACTTTTGCTGCTAAAGAAAAACAGCTAAAATACCTGTATATGATGGCTTTGCTAAAAAGTTGCAATAACAGAACTGGAACTCACATCATGTGACTGTAAGTGCTTTCTCCACTGCATTCTATACATAAAGCATTATGTAAATTCCAAATACACTGCCCAGTCACTCAAAAGTTTTCTTTGTCCTTCCCTCCTCTATGTCTTAGGATCCATCCTCCCCCTCCAAGAAATGCACTGAAGGCCAGAATATTCCATATGTGTTTGTTTACTTAAAGATTTATATAATGAGGATAATAAAGTATTAAATACTTAAATCTGTCATAAATCCAATATATTATAGCTATTTTAAGATGTCTTTTAAATAATCCTTTGTCTTGTTAAGAATATTTACAACTGAGCACCTGGGTGGCTCAGTCAGTTGAGAGTCTGACGGCTCAGGTCATGATCTTACAGTCCATGAGTCAGAGCCCCACATCAGGCTCCACACTGACAGTGCAGAGCATGCTTAGGATTCTCTCTTCCCCTCTCTCTTTCTGCCCCTTCCCCACTTGCACTCTCTTGCTCTCTCAAAATAAACGCACTTTAAAGAAATATTAAAAGGATATTTACAACCCATTTCAGGCAGAAAAGCACACCTATTTTTGTCAGAAACCATATCCTAAAACCTTGATTTTTTTTTTTTTTAAAAAGGCATTCTTGGGGCGCCTGGGTGGCTCAGTNTTGGTGTATATATATGTTCCATTTCTCTTTTTCTGCCACTCTTTCTCAATCCCCCTATTTCCTTCCTGCCCCATTCTTTTTTTACTTTGCATCTTTAGATCTTTCCTACTCTTCTGTAATAAAAAACAAAAACTAGAATATACCTTTATTGTACTTACTGATATGACAATTCAAGAGTTTGGTATTTATTCTTAATTTTAAAAGTGAACAAAGAGAATGATTTGTATATTCTTTCCAAGCATAAAAAAAACTTACAAATTAAAAAAAAAAAAAGTATTAGGAGTTCTTAACTTTGACTTGTACCATGAACTGTTTCTGGGAATGTTTTTAAAAGTATGAATAAAAATTTTAAAACCTACAAGATTAGTGGCTCAGCATCTGATTCTTGATTTCGGCTCAGGTCATGATCTCATGGTTTATAGGTTCAAGCTCTGCATCAGGCTCTACGCTGACAGTGTGGGGCCTGCCTGGGATTCTCTCTCCCATTCTCGACCTCTCTCCCCCTCTCTCCCCTCCCCCCCCAACATAAATAAACATTAAAAACGTTTTTTTAAACCTACAGAATTAGAAAGGAATCCAATTGTAATGATGTGCACTACAATATCATTTAAAACCAATTATATTTAAAAACTAAATCACTTGGGACTCCATGGAAGTAGACCCCAGTTTAAAAAGCTCAATTTCAAAATCTTTCAAAAAACAACAGTTGAGATAATATAAATGCTGAATAACTAATGCTCTCACATAACAGACTGTGCTATGACAAAAACCCTACAAAGTATTACTGTCCTCATGATATACATATAAAAGGCTTAAAGAAACTGAGTACAAAGTATCCAAGGTTACACAGCTACCAGGTTGCAGAGCTGAGTCTGAACCCTTCTCCAAAGCCCAAGATTCCTAGTTAATCCTTTCTCTTCACCAACGGCACCATTCAGAATCTAGGACTTTTCTCAACTCATTCCTAGCCACCAACATGGTTTCTCTCACTGGAGAGTCCATTCCAGCTTTCACTGATACTCCACTGCCCGTGGAATTTTGAGTCTAGGTTCTTAAATTCAAGAATTCAGAATTCAAGACCTTCAGCTCAGCCACCTTCCTCTCCAACAAAAGAACCATACAAAACATACGACCCACATTCAGCTGTTACACCAGCTCTTCTCTCACCACTTCCATCCCTAGTAATGTCACTAGCTCTGTCTAGAACACCTTTTGCCGTCTACTATTGCCACTTAATTAGAGCCCACTCATCGTTCCAGGCATAGCATAGATAATATAATCTCACTGAAGCCTTCCATCACAAGCTAGAAGTGATCTTTCCTTCCACTGAGTTCTTATAGCTCTATAATCATAACAAGACATTAAACATGTCCATAAAATGTAATTATTTGTGACACAGAATTTTTTTTTTAATTACTCGAATAGGTCATACTCATTTCACTGCCAGATTCACAGCCTAGAACATTCTTTTCACTCCTTTTCCCTTGGCTGACTCTTACCTTTTTCTTCAAATCTCAGTTCACAGGAAACTTCCCTTAAAAAGCTTTCATTCACTGCTCCCACCCAACTCTGGGCCAAGTGCCCATAGTGGATATGATCTCATTACAGCCGATAGACTAACTGGCTGTTTACTTGTCTGTTCCTTCAGTAGACTCTAAATTTCAACAGAGACTCTACTTATTTTGTTCATAGTTGTATTTCAATAGTGCTGGGCATGTAGTTGGAACATTTTTAAATGAATTTACAGGTAAATTTTCCTTATTATCCTCACTGATTAATCCAGAGACAAATTTCAAAGTACAGGCCCTTGCAAACAGCATGTACTAAGTAAATAATTGTTGCCTGAAATAATTGTAGTGGTAAATGGCGTAGATTAATTATCGTAAGCCTTCAAACAATATGGATTTAACTGAAAAACAGTATAAATATGAATACTTGATAATCTATTTAGAGTAAACAAGGATAAACATGTCAAATTGACTTGAATATGTATGGGAAAACTTATAATTGAATCAAAACTAAAGGGTACCTGGGGCATTGGGGTGGCTCAGTTAGTTAAGTGTCCGACTTCAGCTCAGGTCATGGTCTCGCAGTTCGTGAGTTCAAGCCACACAACTGGCTCTGTGATGACACCTCAGAGCCTGAAGCCTGTTTAGGATTCTGTCTCCCTTTCTCTCTGCACCCCCCCTCCCCCATCAAAAATAAACAAACATTAAAAAAAGTTTTTTTTAATTTAAAAACTAGAGGTTTCCTTGACTTACTACAAATCACTTTATCACTGTCATTTGCACCTGCATTCCTCAATTCCTCCATTATTATTTATCTGTACTACAAAGCACTAAACTCCAAATTACGTAGGCTCTTATCATCTGGGTCCAGTCTCAGTACTGTTTCAATGTACCAACTGCCACTCACCCATTTTTGCCATTTTAAAGCCTTCACTCTCACACCACAAGCTTTTCTCCTTTTTCTAGGATCTCTAAAATTTGCCCATCTCTTCCTCTTTTCAAATACTAATGATAGGTCACTTTTTCAATGACAGCTCTCTCCATTCAGAAAAGCTTAGTTTAGGTTTACCTTTAATTCACTCACCATTCATCCATGAACACTCATTCATTCCTTCATGAGCACTTACATGGCAACACCTATGCACAGGGCAGACTCTAAATGTTCATCAGCTAACTGGATTCATGTAACCACATATACTCCCATATCCCAAACACTCTAAGCACAAGGATTGTAAAGAGCTACATTAAGAATTATAAAAACTTCAGGGGCGCCTAGGTGGCTTGGTCATAGAAGCATTTGACTCGATTTTGGCCACGATCTCACAGCATGTGAGGTTGAGCCCTGTGCTGGGCTCTGCACTGACAGCGTGGAGTCTGCTTGGGATCCTCTTTCTCCCTCTGCCTCTCTCTTAAGATAAATAAATAAACTTAAAAAAGAAAAAGAGTTATAAGAATTTCAGAGAGGTATGTATATCTGAGGAAAGCCTGATCAGCCTCTTAGAACCACTCATAATCATTAGACACCAGAAACAAGGTTAGAAATCTAAAGGATAGGCAGGGCACCTGAATGGCTCAGTCGGTTCAGCATCTGACTTTGGCTCAGGTCATGATCTCACAGTTCATGGGTTCGAGCCCTGCGTCGGGCTCTGTGCTGACAGCCAGCTCAGAGCCTGGAGCTTGTTTCAGATTCTGTATCTCCCTCTCTCTCTGACCCTCCCCTGTTTACGCTGTCTCCTCTCTCTCTTTCTCTCTCTCTCTCTCTCAGAAATAAATAAAACATTAAAAAAATTAAAAATAAAAATCTAAAGGATAGGCGCACCTGGGTGATTTAGTCAATTAAGCATTCAATTCTTGATTCTAGCTCAGGTCATGATCTCACAGTAGTGACATTAAGCCCCGCATCCTGCTCTGCCTGCTTAAGATTCTCTCTCTCCCTCTGCTTCGGCCCTTCTCCCCCAGTTCTCTCTCAAAAAATAAAAATTAAATTAAAAAAGAACAATACAGTTGTAAAGGATCCAAAGGATATGTAAACAGGCAATTCACAGAACACATATACCCCTGACAAACATACAACATACCTTATTTCACTTATAACTGCAAACTAAAATGATAAAATCAGATTCTCCTTTCCGTTTTGTATAAATGAAAAAAAGCTTTGGTACCCCTTACTGTAAGAGGGTACATATTAGGGTTAATACTGTAAGCTATTAACTAAAATAGCTTTTCTAGGAAACAACTGGCAAGACAAATAAAAATAAGTAATATGCAACTAGATTCTACAGATCTATCTAATATGCATACAGATTCTACATCTATAAATATTATTCCAGGAAAACAAAAGAAGTTAAATGTATACATTTTACCTGTATGTGTACATATAATTTTATTGCAGAATTATTTACATTAATAAAAAAAATTAGAAAAAACACAAATAATACAGTAAATGTAAATGTATCTAGTCATAGGGATACTGGTAGCAGTTAAAACACACAAGGTAGAATTTTATGTGCTGACGTGTAACATTCTCAAGAAAGAAAAAAACACACTGTAGCTTAATTATGAACATACAGAAATCATCTCCTAGCAGAATCAGCCTAGTGACAATACTATATGGATAACAATGAACTCTACGTTATTTGCATATGACTCCCTGATGCCTCAAGACTGCAGTTGAAAATTTCTGGACTAGATTATCCTAACAGGCCCTTCCTTCCAGCCCTAAAATTCTTTAAATCTAAGGATTTGTACAACACAGTTCTCAGACACACTGTTACTGCAAGGTCACAGCGGGTCTCCCATACATGTTTAAGTGCCCTTTATCAAAATACAACATAATGTTAAAAAGTGTCCCGTATTTTAAATCTGTGTTGCAAAATCTGAGTTTTTAACACTCTACCCTTGGTTATCAATTCATGTTGAATGTTGAATATGCATAATCTACAGAAATCACAAATTATAACTACCTCTTATGTCAATAACGTAAAGAACATTAGACCTTAGAAAACTGAAAAAGCTAACAGAACCCTTTGAACATATAAAGAGACAAAAACCAGTCAACATTGCTCATGTGGTGTACCTAATCTAAAAATGCCAACACGAAATCAAATCTGACTAGAGAGCAATCATAAACAGCAATGGGGCCTCTTTTAAGTGGGCAGGACCGGGACCGGGAATCAGCAGATCTTGGAGACAAAGGCCAGTCTTTTGGCTCCAGATACCAAGAAAGCCAAAAAAAAAAAAAAAAAAAAAAAAAAAAAAAAAAAAAAAAAAAAAAAAAAAAAAAAAAACCCTACTAAACCTCAACTGCTTCATTTGCAAAATGATAATAAGCATAATAAAAGTGTCATCGAGATAAAATGCAAAAGTGCCTAATACAGTGCCTGGGGCAAAACAGGTTCTCAAATACTGGTCCAGTGGAAACAGGTGCATCACTGTTGCTTCTGTTAAGGAATCTAGTTCGTTCCCCTGGATTTTTGTAACATCAAATCTATTTCGTTCCTCTGCATTTCTGTAACACCCCTTTCACAACCATCCTATTTTATCATTACACTACGTATTAGAAAGGAGTTTCTTGTCCTCCCTCCGGACTACCTACCGGCTGAAATATACTTATCCAGCATATGCAAAACTTTGTTAGCATAGAAACTCGGGGAGAAAGCATACTTACAAAGCACAGCCCAAAAACTCCGTGTTGTTCTCCTCTGAGCTCAGTGCTCCTCTTTGGCACATATGTCTGCCTCCTATCATTTCTTCATGAGGTTCAGGGCAAAAGGCCTCGTCAAGTAGATGGTCTTCGGCTGCACTACACCTTCCCCAAACCACCTACAGATAAACGAAACACGGGGGTAAAACACACCGACAACCTTAATTTTTTTATATAATGAAAGATCAAAATAAGCTCACCCTGACTACACAAAGTTACTGCATATCAGAGAACAGAGCACATTACCCTTGAATCATGTATAAAAGCCCTAGTGAACTCACAGGAATTCTTCACGTCCAAGTGCCCGGCCAGCCTAGTCTTCACTGGTCACTTCCTCTCATGCCCGGTCACCCCTTGGGCTGGAGAGGGTGAACTGTAGCCCAACTCTGGCCAAACTCTTCCTGAGCGGATCTATTAGTGGGTAAACTAACTAAGGCAGGTAATGAAATTAACATGCTACTTCTGAATTTAATGGCTCAGTTGTATTTCTAAGCCAGTAAGGGACTATCTGCTAACACTCCTAAAGGAAATATTTTATAAGCTGCCTAATTCTTCCCACATTTAGTATTGCAAATCAGTAAGTAAAATGCCTTTGGTTGTAGGAAAGAGCTATGGACAGAAATGTTTTCAATTCTTTGTGACTGCTTTCAAACTAATCTGCAAAAGCCCACCTAGTTATTCCGGTAAGTGGTTATTGTCTAGGAAAAAAAAAAAAGCGTGTAAAAGTTAAATCAAAATAAACTGTTAGGAAGTTCAAAATGACCCAGATCATGCAATGACAGAGGACAGGCTGGGATGACACAGGTATGATGACAGGTATGATGCACAAGTCACTCTTCTAACGAGAAGGCAAACTTCCCCAGGTGAGTTATTGATATATCAATAACCCAAATTTTCTGTGCCAATATGAAACGGCCAAAGTTTTAATCTTTGATCTGTGCTGCGAATACAGTAGTGACTAGCCACATGTGGCTACTGAGCTCTTAAAACCTGGCCAGTACAGGGGCGCCTAGGTGGCTCAGTCAGTTGAGCGACCGACTTCCGCTCAGGTCATGATCTCACGGTTCGTGGGTACGAGCCCCACGTCGGGCTCTGTGCTGAAGCCTGGAGCCTGTTTTCGATTCTGTGTCTCCCTCTCTCTCTGACCCTCCCCTGCTCATACTGTCTCTCTCTCTCTCTCTCGATCTCTCTCTCTCTCTCTCTCTCAGAAATAAACAAAACATTAAAAAAAAATTTTAAACCTGACTAGTATGAAATGACACGTGCTGTAAGTGTAAAATACATAAAAGAATGTGAAGACTTAATGCCATTAAAAAAATGTTTTGAGAATATAAAATCTCATTAAATTTAATATTGACTACATGTTAAAATGAAAACGTTTTGGATATACTATGCTAAACAAATTCTTAAAATTAACTTCACCAGTTTCTTTTTACTTGTCTAGCGTCAGCACCAGAAGATTTAAACTGGCGTGTGGCTCACATTATATTTCTATTACACAGCACAGACCTGCAAAATTAATAAATAAAATAAATAAATACTGAGCACTTCTACTGTGTCAGGCCCGGTGCTACATACTCCACACAATACTGAGAACAGCTGCAAGGTGCTTTTACAAGACATCTGTGTAAGTGACTAAGCTTCATCAAACCAATAAAGGACGAGGCTAGAATTCAAAGTCAGGTGTTCCTGCGAAATAACTCAAATAAGGGACGGTTAACAGCTAACGTTGCGGCAGCTTCCTTGATAGCCTAGGAAAGCCAAGTCACTGATACAGTGCTCCCAAGGGTAACAAACGTCTGTAACCATAGAAAAGGTCAAGTTATATCCTAAGCAAGTTAACACCAGAATGAGCCTAATATCCTTGACAGCTCAGGCTTCGCAGCTGCTAGCAACAAGACTAACTGCTCAAAAAAAAAAAAAAAAAATCCTACGTAGTTCAAATTCCCTGGATGACTTGGTGGCCAGGACCTGACGACACTCAAGCTGAAGGAAGGGGCGACGGGATACCAGGCACGCTGTCTCCCCTACCCTGGCAACACTCCATCCATCCAAGGCCCCACCCCAGATTTCCGCGTAGCTTTTGTGTCCCCCCAGGATCAGGGGAAGTGGGACCTAAAACGTCTACGATAGGATAAGGAAGTAGTAAAGAAAGGGCGAGGAGGCATTTGGGGGCAGGTACCTGAGATAGAAGCGGACCCTAGGTCCTTAAAGCCGGATCATCGCCGAGGCCCCTCCCGGCTCCCACGGCCGCCAGCGACCCAGAAGGTGCAACTGACCTGACGCTGCGGCGCAACCGACTCTGCTCTCCCCAGACTCGCAGCTATGGCAACTTGAACTAGCCGCCCAGCCACAGGGAGTGAACCAGACCCCGCTCCTGCCGCTTGGCACTCTGGGAGTTGTAGTCCACCTTGTCCTCAAAAGCAAGGAGTTGTCAAGGGAGAGAGGCCTTAAGAGATACCTCAAATCCCAGGATGCCATACGACTGGCCTTCGGGAGACTTTCCCGGAAGAAGCCGAATTTGCTGGCCCCTTGAGTCCCAGGGCCGCGCCCTCTTGCCCTGTTTTTTTTTTTATTAAAGGGCCAGTGACTTCTACAGGAAGCAAACACCTGATGGTGAATTAGCTGGCTTGGTCCTGACTGTAATTTAAACAGGAAAGTCCAAAATATTCACTTAAAAAAAAAAATAAAAAGAATTATTCAAAGTAGTTGCAATAATGACAGACTCCGTTTCTTTTACTACTTTCAGAACAGGGAAGAGTAATTTCCAGAAGTGAAATGTACAAATCCCCTTATTACCAGAGCTCACTGTCTTTTTACCAAGATTCACAAATTCTTAGAACTGGAAGGGAACAGAGAATATTACCTAGTAAAACTCTTTAGGCCTAGAAGGAGTGGATGACTTACCCAAGATCACATAACTCATTAATGGCAAACCAAAAGTCTATAAGGCTGTCACTTCATGATTGCTGCTACATTAGGTCTAGAGTGTCATCTCCTCAGTCATTCTAGAACATAAGACAGACGTATGTCACTCAGAGAAGTCAGTTTCAGCTGAGAAAAGGCAATAAAAACCTCAGCAAAGAACTCAACTTTGGAAGAGCTAAGAAGTGAAAATCAATTACATGGAGAGCCTCATTTCTTTGTGCTCTGCCAAAAAGACCATTGATTATTTCCTCCTCAAAGCTTAAATCAAAATTACTTTATCTGTGAAAGCTTTCTTGGCTACCTCAAAAAGAGCTAGATCACATTAAATGCACAGTTTCCCTATTTTAATAAGTTTGTACTGTAAGCATCCATTTCCCAGTTGGTCTCTTCCATCAGACACAGTCCTAAGGCAGGATCCAAATCTTTCAAAATCAGTACCTCTTCTCAGCCCTTCCTCACTTCTCACTATCCCTTCATTTCTCTTCCTCTCTCTCGCTCCCTCTCATACATAAAATCATAAATAGTTAGCATATAAATTTTATATATTAGAATAAATCCAACATTTTCTCTGGCCAACATTGAGGGTAAAGTTTATGTCATAATCAGTTTGAACATAAAATAATTCTTCTAAAAACTACCTATATATTTTCATCTATCTTCAAGCTACTCGCTCACAATTGTATTCAAGAATACACTCCACCTGATACAGAGATTAAGCTAATTCAGAACAGCCATAAAATTTCCCCATATGCATGCAGAAACATAATAACTCCTTTTATCCGTTAAGATTTTAATTTTTCGAAACAATTACATTCATTCATTAATTCAGCAAATGTATGCCATATCTTTCTAGCATCCGGACATTGTATTAGACACTAAAAATGCTGTAAATATGAGAAGATGAACATATTGCTCAAAGTGAAGAAACACACCATTTAACAAATTTCTGCAAATCTGAGTGATAGAGTACTGTGTAGGTTTCTATGCAGAGACATAAAATAGAAACTTTTTGAGGAAGTGATATGTGATCAAATGGGGGAAGAATAACTACCAAAAAGCTAACGTCAGCATTAAGAAAAACTGTCAACAATCTCTCTTCACTGGTCCCACCATATTTAAAGAATAAATTAAATTTAGGAGATCCCATTTTTAAAGTGACATTAAGAAAATAAAGCAATCAAAAAACCCAACTGGGACTAATGGGTGGGGAATCAAATTTAAGTTCATTATGACCAAGATATTTTAAAACACACTATTAAACTACAGCAGCTTTTTGTCATATAGTGTGCTCTCAATCTACAGACATGACATCCAGAAAAAAAAAAATATAGTGAAATCAGATCATAGAATCTTTCTTCTTTACAAGATAGAGAAAGTAAGAAAGCCAATAAAAAATATTTTACACAAAATGCGTCTTATAACCCTCAAATGACAGTCAATGCTTTTAATCAGTATGACAGACACATGTTATCCAACCCCAAAATCACACTCAAATTGAATCATCTGATTTTAAAGTTGGAAAAACCCACAAAGATTATCACCAGCAGTACCCTTCTTCTGCAAACAATGTAAACAGAAGTAAAGAGAGATTACATGATGTATTGCTTAGCTAGTACCATTATAATAAGACACCACAGAATGGGGGACTTGAAAAGCAGAGATTTATTTCTCACAGTTTTGGAAGCTGCAAGTCCAAGAGCAAGGTATCAGTAGGTTTAGAGTCTCCTGAGGTCTCTTTCCTAGGCTTACAGGTAGCTGTCTTTTCTCTTTGTCTTTACAAGGCCTTTTCCCTATGCAGGCAAGTGCCTGATGCCTCTCCCTTTTCTTATAAAGACACCAGTTATTTTGGATTAGGGCCTCACCCTTAAAACATCATTAAACCTCAATTACCTGCTTAAAGGCACTATCTTCAAATATGGTAATATTGATGGTTAGGGCTTTAACGTATGGGGCTGAGGGAAAAGAGGGACACAATTCAGCCTGTAACACATGATTTCCTCAAAATTGTACCTATTTACAGTTAGTGTCATCAAAGATCCTCCACAATACCATACCTTGATAATAGTAGATGTGGCAGATATTTTTGAAATACCTCACCCATATTACCCCTTAACTGGGAATGATTCTACCTAAGGTGTTGGGCCCCAAAGCCTTGTTTATATTATACAAAGCCCCTTCTCTGACCATGGCTATTTGGTCAGTAGCTGAAACAATTTGGGCCTGTCAGGATCTTTATCCTTTGAGGGTTTAAAATTGGGACTCAAGCATTCAATTGGTTGCCTGAATAGTCTTGATGTTTGGGTACAAACTGAGGCTTTCTCAGTGAGATGATCATCTTCATCTACGTTCAAGGAGAAACTGAAAAAAATCTAACCTTCAGAGACAGAGAGAAATGAGCAAATCAGCAAAGTAAACCAGGCAGCACCAGAGGAAATAAGCCTAAGAGGAGAGAATCTTGGTTCCTGACAGTTTCCAAGTTCCTGGCTTTAATCTCTTGCTATTTCCACTTATATTTCATGTACTTGTGTTCTGGGATACATTCGAGAAAGCTGGAAGTGATTAAATGTCCAGATTCAAGACTCAGACCACTTGGGTTCAAATCTTAGCTGTAATACCTATCAGCTATGTCACCTCAAGCAAGGACATTGAATCACTCTGCATCTTCCTGGAGATGATAAGAATAGTACCTAACATGTAATGTTGTTTGAGGATAAAAGAAATTAATGTATATGAAGCATTTCACCCAGTGCCTAGTCCAGAGTAAGCACTCAATATATGTTGGCTGATATATAACGTGATCTCCCAGAATGTTAGTTCCACGTATATTAAAACTTTATTGTTTTGTTCTAGGTGCTTAGATCAAAGAATATACCTTGTTGCCTACTGATGATTACCCTCTTGAAGCTTAACTTCTGTTGATTGAAATCCAAAGACCCTAGACTGAGATAACATTGGTGAAGCCTAATTGTCCAGTCCGTGAGATCTGAGGTCCTAACATTACATGTAATTTTTTAGGCTGGTTCATCAGAATCGATTTGGAACCATACCAAATATTAAACATCTGAGTGAACTAATCAATAGATGGTTCTGGAATGGGCTAGTCTGAAAGCACTGACATGATCATCATTCCCTAACTCATCTAGAATAAATAAGCATAGAAAAGGGAATGCAACTATTACAGAAGAAGTTATTAAGTGGCAGACAAAGGCTGTGCTATTTCAAGTAAAAGAGACAGAAGTTGTGTTTCACTAATACCTCGAAAACTCATACTACTGTAAAACAACAACAGCAAATTGATTATTTCCATGTGACAGGAAAATAGAAGTGAAATACTAACCAAAAATTTCCTCAGGTATTTTCTTTTCTTGGTTCTCCTCCAGCCTCCATTTCAGCCAACTAAGCTGTTCTATGCTTATGGCCTCAGAGAAGGTATGTGACCACAGGAAACAGAAAGAGAGAGGAAGAGGAGAACAAGAAGAAAAAGTATTCTTTTCTTGGCTTTTGAGCGTTGGGTATCTGGATTCTCAGATAAGACTGGTCACATAACTTGTGGGGCCCAGTGCAAAATGAAAATGTCAGGCCCTGTTCAAAACAGATTCAGATTGTCAAAATGGTGTCAGCAGAGCCTTAAACCGAGAACACAGCCCTGTCCAACTGCACAAATCACCGATGATCACTCTTCAATAAATGGTGCTGGGAAAACCAGACAGCTACCTGCAAAAGAATGAAACTGGACCACTTTCCACCACCACATCAAAAATAAACTCAACATGGATTAAAGACATAACTGTGAGACCTGAAACTATAAGCATCCTGGAAGAGAACATAGGCATTTCTCTGGCATTGGCCATTGCAACAGTTTTCTAGATATGTCTTGGAAGACAAGGAAAGCAAAAGCAAAAATAAACTATTGGGGCTACATCAAAATAAAAAGCTTTTGCACAGTGAAGAAAACTATCAACAAAACAAAAAGGCAACCTAATGAATGAAAGAAGATATTTGCAAATGACATATCTGATAAGAGGTGAATATACAAAACATACAAAAAACTTACAACTCAACACCAAAAAAACAAAAACAAAAACAAAAACCCACCATCCCAACAATCCAATTAAAAAATGAGCAGAGGACCTGAATGGACATTTTCCCAAAGAAGATCTGCAGATGGCCAACAGACACATAAGAAGGTGTTCAAAATCACCAGTCATCAGGAAACTACAAATCAAAATCACAATTAGATATCACCTTACACCTATTACAAGGGCTAAAATCAAAGAGACAAGAAATAGCAAGTGTTGGTGAGAATGTAGAGAAAAAGGAACCCTCATGCACTATTGGTAGGAATGTAAACTGGTACAGCCACTATGGAAACAGTATGGAGGTTTCTCCAAAAATTAAAAATATAAATTCCAGGTGATCTGGGGCATCTGACTGGCTCAGTCAGTTGAGCATCCAACTTTGGCTCGGTTGAGCATCAGACTTCATCTCAGGTCATGATCTCCCGATTCATGAGTTCAAGCCCCATATCAGGTTCACTGCTATCAGCACAGAGCCCATTTCAGATTGTCTGTCCCCTTCTCTCTGCCCCTCGTGCACTTGTGTTTTCTCAAAACTAAAATGAAAACATTACAAGAAAAAAAATCCTTATGATTCAATAATTCTGCTACTGGGTATTTTACACAGAGAAAGCAAAAATATGATTTCAAAAGGGTATGTGCATTCCTGTGTTTTTTAAATGTTTATTTATCTATTTTGAGAAAGAGAGAGTAAGAAAGTGCAAGTTGGGGAAAAACAGAGAGAGCAGGAAAGAGAGAATCTCAAAGAGGCCCTATGCCCTCAGTGCTGAGCCTGACACAGGGCTCAATCCCACAGACTGCAAGATCATGATTTGAGTCCAAATCAAGAGTTGGACACTTAGCCAATCAACTATCTAGGCACCCCCATTCTTATGTTTATTGCAGCATTGTTTACAATAGCCAAGATATGGAAGCAACCTAAGTGTCTACCAATAGATGAATGGATAAGGAAAATGTGGCATGATAAGGTCGTGCCATTTGTCACAGCATGGATGGACCTAGAGGGTATTATGCTAAGTAAAAAAAAAAGTCAGATCAAGGAAGACAAATACCATATGATTTCACTGATGGTTGCCAGGGAGAGGGAGAGGGAGAATGAGCAAAATGGGAGATACAGGCTTCCACTTATGGATGCATAAGTCACTAGAATAAAAGGGACAGCATAAAGACTATAGCCAATGACACTGTAATAATACTGATGGTGACGAATGGAAGCTGCACTTGTGAACTTAGCATAATGTATAAACCTCTTGAATCACTGTTATACATCTGAAACTAATGTAACATGGTGTGTCAGCTATACACAAATTTTATTTTTTTTTAATTTTTTTAATGTTTTATTTATTTCTAGGAGAGAGAGAGAGAGAGACAGCATGAGCAGGGGAGGGTCAGAGAGAGAGGAAGTCACAGACTGAAACAGGCTCCAGGCTCTGAGCTGGCAGTCAGCACAGAGCCCGATGCGGGGCTCGAACCCACGAACCGCGAGATCATGACCTAAGCGAAAGTCGGACGCTTAACCGACTAAGCCACCTAGGCGCCCCATACATGAATTTTAAAAGAGAAAGAAATTGTGCAAATCACAAATCCGTGAAGCCAATCTTGGTCTCAGAAAGGAGTTGCAGTACAGGCAAAGGATTTGGAAGAAAATATCTTGAACAAGAGCAGTCTCTGAAAATAAAAGGGATTCCTGAAGGAGACTCTAATAAGAAACAGAAAAAAAAAGAGTCCTAGAGTGAGGGCTTGGAGGATGTATGTGAAGGTGCTGAAGGAAAGCTCATGTCCATAGAGTGGCCCCCTCCTCTCAAGCAAGTACCATTCACTGCCTGAACCTAGCCATCCTGTCCATTGGCATTAAGAGAAATGTCTCTTCAAAAACAGCCTGCATTTTGTCCAATGATTGCCCAGCATAAGTAATGACATCAACCATTAGACTTTGTTGGTTCCATCTAGCCACCACAGATGGTCAAACTCCCTCATGACACCACAGGACAATTATAAATCATAAGAAGGAAGATGAAACACTGAGATGCTATGGGTAAAGTAAACAATAAATCTCCAATTTCTCCTTTACTTTAGGAGTGTTAGGACTGAATGGAGCTACTCAGAATTCTCCCTGAACCAAAATAGTGGTGAAAGCCATTCTCTTTAGGCAGTACAAAGTGATCATGAACTGTTGTTGATTTTTTCTACAATCAAGTTTTCAAGATAACTGTAAGTCTAAGAATAGTCAAAACAAGAGAAGATGTTCCAAAGATGGTATTGCCCACTTCTCAAAGAATCATCGTCAGCCATTCATTGTATTGAAACACTGTTGATCCCATAATGTTCTTGGTAATCACACCCTTACTGATTATAGGTATTTGTCACTGTCAGGAACATCACATATAGAAATCATATCCGTCTGTAAAATGAACACTATTAATGTACAAACCCAAAATTACAAAACATTTTCATTGTGGCTAAGTCATGCATCCTATACTGTAATTTATTTTAGTAGATATCTTTGGAACAAAGAGGAATTCATGCTAAACACCTCTTTTTGATATCTGGACCACGTTAATGGTTCTTCTACCAAAAAAAATATGTAATGTTCTGTAGCCATTCTTATTCATCTGTTACATTTAAGAGGATTTTTTGTGTGTTTTTAATGGATTTGAATGCTAACACTTTTCTCTTTACTTAAACTGATTCATATTCTCATGTGTTCATTTGCCCTAGTTTGAAAGTTATGCTAAAGAAAGAAAATTGCCTTATTGATTCTCATAGCAATTTGTTGAGCAGGCTATTAGAACATGGTTATCCTGAAGGCTTGTTCGAATTTACTGAATTGAAACCAGTAGGCATGGAAATTTTACTTACATTATTGGTATTGGTATTATAATTGTCACCAAGCCAATTTTACGAAGTCTAAATCCTGATTAAAATGTTACAGATCTTAGCAAAACACTTCTGTTCCTAGTAAACATGGAGTAGTAGAGACTAGGTTTACCCTCCCACCAGAATCAAACAAACAAATTTTAAAAAATCAGGTAAACTACATGCAGCAATGCTCTTTTAAATATACTTTTTAATAATCTTTTAAAGTTTATTTATTTATTTTGAGAGAGAGAGGATGCAGGGGAGGAGCAGAGAGAAAGGGAGGGAGGGAATCCCAAGCAGGCTCAGCTCTGTCAGCACAGAGCCTGATGCAGGGCTCAAACCCATGAACCGTGACATAATGACCTAAGTCAAAAGCAAGAGTCAGACACCTAACCAACTGAGCCACCCAGGCACCCCACAGGAATGCTTTTTAAGACAGTAAATATCAGACAAAAAAGGGCAATAATCCCTGAGAGACAGGAAGCAAATTAAAAGATTAGTCTTATGATTGCCACAACTTCCTGCCTTGAATTCCACGTCATAGTACAAGGAGAAGGAAGCTAAGTAGAGCCCAGTGGATGCTCTGAACTGAGGAAACAAAGATGAGAATCTGAAAAGCCTGATGTAACTCAAGTTTGCAGGACACAAGACTGGCGTGCAGAGAGTTACATGGAGAGAAACCTCGAGAGAACTACAAAGGTCTCCATGGAGTATTCAGCAGAGTATACATCCTCATATGCATGTGAAAAAGTAAAGCTAGAGAGAGGAGCATCTGACAAGATTGGAGGGGAAAGTGCCTGACTGTCACACAGAACCAGGAATAGTGACTATTCCCAACATTGGTCTATTGCTCATGGACCATTAGGTAGACACTCAGAAATGGGGAATGGGAATATCTAGCAACAGATTAAATGCAACTCGGCTCCCATGTAACAAATCTTGAAAGCAAGATCCAAAACTATCAAACTATTTCCAAGTAATCTAACCATATCTGGTAACAAATATCAAAAACAGCTATACGAAGACAAATAATCCAGCACCAAAAGGACTAAATTTTACTCTATCTGCTAACCAAACAAAGATTATCAGGCATGCCCAGAAGAAGGAAAATACAACCTTTCTAAACAGACCCCAAACTAACAAAAAATGTTAGAACTACCAAAAAGGACATTTTTGTGGGTTGAATAGCGTCCCCTAGAAAGATATCATGAAGTTTAACACCTGGTACTTGTGGGTGTGACCTTATTTAGAAATAGGGTCTTTGCAGATATTCAAGTTAAATTGAGGTTACACTGGATTGGGATTCACTCTTGTCCAATGACTGATGTCCTTATATGTAGAGGGAATTTGGATCATAGAGACACACAGAGAAAATATCCTGTGATGACAGAGGAGAGATTGGGGTGATAGAAGCCAATGGACCTCAGGGACTACTGGGAACTGTCAGAAGCTACAAGGGGGAGGGAAGGATCCTTCCCTAGAGACTTCACATTGAACATGTACTCCTGACAACATCTTGATCTTGGACTTCTACTTCCAAAACTATGGGGGACTTCTTTTTCTGTTGCTGCTGTTGTTGTTGAATGTTTTCTAAGTTTATTTATTTTTTTTAAGAGAGACAAAGAGATCATGAAGGGGGAAGAGGCAGAGAGAGGAGAAAGGATCTCAAGCAGGCTCTGCACTGTCATCACACAGCCTGATGCAGGGTTTGATCCCATGATCCATGTGTTCATGACCTGAGCCAAAATCAAGAGTTGACGCTTAACTGACCAAGCCACCCAGGTACCCTTATTTTTCTGTTGTTTTCAGCCATCAAATTTGTGACACTTTGTTACAGCATTAAACAAACACAGACACCAAAATAGTTACTGTGGATTTTACATCCAAGAAGTTACATAGAGATAGGGAAAACATGAAAAAGGCTTAATTTGAAATTGTAGATATGAAAACTCCACCTAAGATGAAATACATACTGATAGGATTAGTGGCAGATCAAATATTTCAGAAATAAAAAAAAATCCTGAATTTGAAGACATAGCAAAAAACAAAACAAAACAAAACAAAACAAAAAAAACTATCCAGAATGAAAAACAGAGAGGAAAAAAATTCTAATGAAAAAATATCAATTGAGCTCTTTGTGAGACAATTTTAATCAGTCTAATATAAGTGTAATAATCAGAATCCTCAAAAGAGTGGAGAGACATAAAGAGATAGAAAAAAATGGAGAAATGATGTCTAAAATTTTTTCAAATTTGATAAAAACAACAAGTATGCAAATCCAAGAACCTCAAAATACTGCAGAATAAATATGAAGAGAAATACATCAAGGGGAAAGTGCCTGACCGTCACAGAGGATCAGGAATAGTGACTATTCCCAACATTGGCCCATTACTCATGGACCATTAGGTAGACACTCAGAAATTACTCTCAACCAGTGATAATGAAAGTCTTAAAAGCAGCCTGAGAGAGGGAAAAAAGGTGTGCTCAAAAGAACAAAGGAAATTATGACAGAATATTTGTCCTTGGAAACAATGTAAGCAAGAAAACAATCAAGTAATAGTTTTTAAATATGGAAAGAGAAAAATACTATCAATCTATAACTCTATACATAGCAATGACATACTTTAAAAATAAAGGCAAAATTAACACTTTTTCAGGCACATGAAAACTGAAATCATTCATAGCCAGCAGGTCTGTACCATAAGAAATGCTATTGCAAGTCTTTTCTTATGATTTAAGTTTCTTTAAAAGGTAATTGGTTATCTTAACAAATAATAATGTATTGTAGGGTTTATAAAATTATGCATGGGTAAAATTCCTGGCAGCAGAAGCAAAAAAGGCCCTAGAAGAGAAAAAATGAAAGACAAATACTTAGATCGTACATACAGTAGTGTAATATCACCTGAAGTCAGACTATAATAGCTTAAAGATGTATAGTATAAACCCTAATACAACCACTATACTAACCAGACACAGTTATAGATAAGAGCCAACAAACAAGATAAAATGGAATGGCAAAAGTTCCTGAATTAATCCAAAAAGAGGGTTTTACAAAACAATGGGGAAAAAACAAAAACGGATGAGATAAATATGAAACTAGGAGCAAGATTATGGACTTAAGCTCATTTTCAGTAAGTTATCATTGTTATCAATAATGACATCAAATGCAAATGATCTATACAAACAAAATAAAAGGTAGAGATTGTCAGATTGAGAGCAAGCCTAACTATGGTATGTATAAGAAATGCACTTTAAAGACGTGAAGAGGTTAAAATAACATATAGCAAAACAATAGCACGGTAATGCTAATGTAAAGACAGCTGGATTGGGTCTATCAGTAAGTAGATTAAAGAACAAAGGATATTACAAAAAATAAAGAAGCCCATTTAATAATGCTAAAGGCATCAATTCACCAAGAAAATAAGAGTTCTGAACATTTATGGATAGGATGTCAAAATACATGAAGCAAAAACTGACAGAAATGCAATAGAAAGAAAAAGAAAAATTCCCAGTGTAGTAAAAAATACTCAGTGCCCAGAACTCATAGTTGACATAATAAGTAGACAGAAAAATCATTAAAAATACATAAGACTTAAACATTATCAATGATATAACCTATTGATATTTACAGAATGCACTCCTCAGAAATAGCAGAATACACTTTTTTCCCCCATATGTATACAGAGCATTTTTTATCAAAATAGACCACGTTCTGGGTTACAACACAAGTGTCACTAAACTTACATGTTTTCAAGACATAAAACCTATATTCTTTCTCTAACTGGAATAATTTTAGAAATTGGCAATGGAACAATATGTGGAAAATCCCCAAATATTTGGAAACTGACACACTTCTAAATAACCCATGAATCATAGAAGAAATTTTTGAAAATTAGAAAGTATTGTAAGCCAAATGAAAATAAATTGATAAGATTTCAAGACTTATGAGATGTCCCTAAAGTAGTACTTACAGGGAAAATATATAGTACAATATATCTATAATATTATCAAAGAAAAAAAGTCTCAAATCTATGCCTTCAGCGTAAGAAACTAAGAAGGAAAATCAAACCAGTGGATGCAAAAAACTAAAATCAAAAAAACAACAACAAACAATAAAGATCAGAGCATTAATCAATTAAATGGAACACAGAAAAACAATACAGAATTATGAAACAAATCTATGCTTCTTTGAGAACATTAATAAATTTAAAATTATTGGCATTAATGTATTCATAGTATTCTCGTCATCCTCTTCATAGTTGCATAATATGCTCTCTAATATCAACTCTCTCATACCCGATACCAGTAATTTGTGTCTTTCTTCCTTCTTTCCTGATTAGTCCACTGAAAGCTTATATTTTGATGGGGAGTGGAAAGTAGAAAGAGACAGGCAATAAATGAGTGAACTAATCAATAACAACACCCAATGATAAGTGCTTTGGTAACAGTAAAACAGGGTAATATGATCAGGATTTTCAGAGGAAAACCTTCTGAGGTATTGGTGTTGAAAGCAAGATTTGAATAATGTGAAGATCTAGGGACAGGTTACTCCAGTAGAGGTCCAGCAACAGCAAATCCCAGAGGTATTTGTTCCAGGTAATTTGTATTATTATTTGATAATAAACTTGTTCCAGGTCCAGCAAAGTGATGGTAGAGGCTGGACCTTGAAAGGCAAGGATCAGCAAACTTTGGCTTCCAGGTCAAATCTTCCCCCAGGCCTACTTTGGTACAGCCTACAAGCTAAGAATGGCTTTTGTATTTATAGAGGGTTGTATGAAAAAAGGAGAGCAGGAGAAAATGTGATAAAGATTGTATGTGTTCCACGAAGCCGAAAATATTTACTATATGGTTCCTTATAGGGAAAGCTTACCACCCCCTATAGTAGGACCTTATGGGTTAGGCTAAAGAATTTAAAAATATATTTTTTTCTAATATTTTATTTTTTTCTAGGAGAGAGAGAGAGAGACAGCCTGAGCAGGGGAGGCTCAGAGAGAGAGGGAGATACAGACTCTGAAACAGGCTCCAGGCTCTGAGCTGGCAGTCAGCACAGAGCCCGACGCGGGGCTCGAACCCACGAACCGCGAGATCATGACCTAAGCGAAAGGCGGACCNGACTAAGCCACCCAGGCGCCCCTAAAAATATATTTTTTTAATTCTTTATTTCTTTTTTCTTTCCTTCCTTCTCTCTTTCTTCTTTCTTTCTTTCTTTCTTTCTTTCTTTCTTTCTTTCTTTCTTTCTTTCTTGTGGATGAGTATTCCATCGTATGGATGTAATACGGCTCACCCATTACCTAGTAAAAGGAATTTTGGATTGTTTCCATTTTGGGGTGATTATTAATAAAAGCCTATAAACTTTGATATACATATATTTTAAATGAAAGTGCAATGAATTTTAACAAATGTATGCATCCATTTAACCTCCAATCTAATTAAGATATAGAACATTCTGATAACCCCTGTGAGTTCATTCCTTTTTTTTTTTCTAGTCCATCTCTAATCCAGGATTTTCCTGGATTAAAATTATGGAATAATCCATAATTATTCCAGGATTTCCATCACCTGTCCCTGTCCCAGAAGAACATACAAATAGAATCATCACAGTATGTGAGGAGTTGATACTTTCTTTACTCCAAGAAGAATAAGAAAGCAAGCAAGGCTTTTAAGAGGGACATTGGGACAATCTGATTTATCTTTTAAATTATCTTTTTGACTACTGTGCGAAGACTGAGTAGAAGATAATGTGCCCCTTACGTATTCTTTTTCTTCCCATCTTGGGGAATGTGACTCTATAAAATTCCTGAGCCGACCAGGGTTGACCGGCCCCGCTTCGAATCTAATGGCAAAAGCTGGATTCGGAGTTGGCCGCAGGGCAGCGAACGGTTCCTGCAGTTCCCCGCTCTGCNCGGGGACCTTCTCGGCTAGAGTGCGTGCGGGTGGTCCCGGCAGGCGGGGCCCGGGGGGAGGCTGCCCACGGGAAAGTGGCGCGCTGGGTTTAGAGACCCGGCAGCTTCTAAAGGAGTCTTTGGAGAGAACTCCCGGGAGGAGCGCGTGGGGCAGGCTGGGACGCAGAAGGGACAGCCCGGACTGGTGTTGAGCGTCAGGGAACCGACCGAGCGGGCTGCGCGGCTCCGGGCACGGAGAGTGAAGCAATTGGGCTTGTTTGGGAGGAGAGTTGCCTAGGGAAACAGAACACTTAAGAGCCTCCTCTTTCCCCCTCTCCAGCCTCCGCTTGGGTGCTGAAGTCACAGCCCCAGCGAGTCCTCCCCCCCCCCCCCGCCTCCTCCGTCTGCCCTCCAGATCGCGGGAACCCGAGGCGCAGAGGGCCAGGAACGACGTCCGTGGAGGATGAAGCACTAGCCTTGGGACCCTCGGAAAATGAGGCAGACGCCCCTGCTGCAGCTGGCGCTGCTTCTCGCCCTGCCCAGGAGCCTGGGGGGGAAAGGGTGTCCGTCTCCGCCCTGCGAGTGTCACCAGGAAGATGACTTCAGAGTCACCTGCAAGGATCTTCACCGCATCCCCAGCCTACCGCCCAGCACGCAGACTCTGTGAGTACCTGGGGGGTGGGGGTGGGGGGGTTCAAGAGGCCAAGGGCAGCTGCAAAGGTGGACAGAGTGCACAGAAAGAGCTTGAGAGTAAGCCAGAGGGTGTGTGTGTGTGTGTGTGTGTGTGTGTGTGTGTGTGTGTGTTTGCGCGAGCAAATGCAACTGCCCAAACCTAGGATTTCTGACATCCTAGTTACTCATAGCACAGGAAAAGGTACAACTTTGGTACAAGATGAAAAGTGTGAGTTGTCCTTTCTCAAGAGCTGCTATTCTTCACTTTGCCTAGGGCCTGGCTGAATCCTTCACTTCAGCTATTAATAACACTGATAGCAACTCAAGAATTGACCTCTTACACAAAAACCCTGTCTCTCAACTCTGAAAGCCTCACACTCAGCTTAGGGCCGGGAAGTCCTTTGGTGCTCAAGCCAAAGCTTGTTGAATGAATAAATGAACAAATGGATATGCAAGTCTCAGATGTTGTCCATTGCGTGACAGGGAAGAAAAAATGCCAGGGACACCACTTCTTCAGAGACTGCTTTGCAGAGGGCAGAATTTCAAGTTGTGGAGGAGAAACATGATCTGACAGTGGAGGGGAACTTGGAGTCATCCTGTTAATAATTCCACCAAATGAGGAGAAAGCCCAATGTTAGAGGAAGAGAAAGGGACTACGATTCAGGAGGCCATTCTCGTCATGTCTTGCTTACCAGCTGTGAAAATAGGAGAGATCATTTATTTGGGGAGACCCAAGTTTCCTTCTGGGTGAAAGAGGGGGTTCAGTTAGTTGTGTTCTGATGTCTGATGGTACAAGTGAGGGGAGTCATTGAATCACGAAGAGTAAGAGCTGGATAAAGACAGGAGCAGGGAGAATCTGGCCTTGAAAACACGGGGAGTAGGGACAGGTGAAGGGTGGTGTTCTGAAGAAGGAAGTTATTCTGAGGCGAGACAGTGATGAAGAGTGTGGGTGAAGAGGCATGCCAGTTTAAACTTTTTTTTAATGTTTATTTATTTATTTATTTTTTTAATTTATTTTATTTTTTTTTTCTAGGAGAGAGAGAGAGAGAAACAGCGTGAGCAGGGGAGGGTCAGAGAGAGAGGGAGTCACAGAATCTGAAGCAGACTCCAGGCTCGGAGCTGTCAGCACAGAGCCCAACATGGGGCTCAAACCCACGAACCGTGAGATCATGACCTGAGCCAAAGTCGGACGCTTAACCGACTGAGCCACCCAGGCGCCCCAAAGCGTGCCAGTTTATACAGTGCCCATGGCCATTTGCAACAGCAAAGTGATTTTCAAATCTTGGCGTGGGGGCAGTAGAACTCTTATCAAAGGAAAGCTTATGAGGGAAGTCAAGTATGTAAAGCTAATCATTATATTGTGCTTATTCCTGTCCTCAGCACTTTACCCAAACTCACCAATTGACACCTCACAATATCCAACTGAGTAGATGGGGAAACTGAGGCACAAAAAGCAAGGTGACTTGTTCAATGTCATGCAGTTTACCAGTTGCGGTGCCAAGATTTGAGACAGTGTCGAGATGCGCTCTTAAGCCTACTGCCCTTAGATGAAAGCAGGCCTCACCCTGCCAGCTTTTCTCCAATATGGTCTTGGAAAAAAAAGAATGGAAAGGAAAATGTGTAAGACCTCAGAAAAGTAGGAGGTTGGGCAGGGGGAGAAAAAAAAGATAGAAGGAGGGAAGGAAAAAAGAGGGGATGGGAGGGAAAGAAAGACTATATCTAGGTTATAGAAGGCATTTCCTGCTGAAACAAAACACGCCTTAAAGCCTGCTCTGGCTGGCAACCATTTTTCTGAATCTAGATGCCATGTAACCACTCACTGGCTGTTTTACAAATTATTATGGAGCTGAGAGTGGTTTTTTTCCTAAGTCTTATCTTCTATCCATGTATTCTGGTGCTGAAAGGTAAACAAGATTGTCCCTTTCTGCATTACCCATACACCTGCCACGTGATACGATAGGTGGATGGGAGAGAGTTACACTGTGACTCCTACTGAGATAGTGGGTCTGTTTCCTCTTCCCCACTTCCCCCCCCATCTAAGGGGGCACAGTTCACTCTTATTACAACAGTGGTTCTAACTAGGTAGGAAGTAAAGAACAGCTCATATTCCTACTCCCTGGTGGAACATTCTAGAATCTTTGATATCCAGGTAGCTTGAAAAGAAAAATTGTTCCTCCTGATCAAGAATTACTGATTTAAGGGAAATTAAATGAACCCAGCAGAAGAAAACTAAAAATTTAAATGTTGGCACATAATCATAGGTCATATTACCTCAAAACCAAGGACAGCAAGATGGTCCCATTACTCTCATTCAGGGAATTACCATTTGCTACCTGTGTGTACAGAGGACAACCCCTTTTCTGAATGAGGAAGAGGATGGGGTTTGACTTTGGTTCTGGGTTTGTGCGGATTCCCCCTCAAGAAAGTGCTACCTTACCTTGCCTGTTCTATGACCTATCCGCTTTCAGGTCCATGATGGGGACAACCACCACCTCACCCCCTCCAACTTCCTTCAACTCCAGTGGAGTGAAGGTTTGTCCATCACACACTTATGTGCCTTCAGAAATGTTTCTTTTTACAAATATTTTTAAGTTTATTTATTTTGAGGGAGAGAGAAATCACACTAGAACAGGGAAGGGGCAGAGAGAGGGGAGGAGAGAGAATCCCAAGAAGGCTCTGCACTGACAAATGTGGGGCTCGAACCCACAAACCATGAGATCATGACCTGAGCTGAAATCAAGAGCCAGACGCTTAGCTGACTGTGCTACCCAGGTGCCCCCCTTCAGAAAAGTTTCTGAAGGAGCTATTTTCAAGATTCTGGGTTTTGCTTCCATTATTACTAATTTGGATTCTGCATCTGCATCTATGGCTCTAATTGATGGACTAGCCCAGTGTTTTCTAAGCTGAAGACACTCACTCAACATCTTCAGGATTTTTGCCAGATCTGTGTTCCACGTGTGCTATTATTCACTCCGTATTTTTAAGTGATTCACTTCTTTAACGGAAAGAAATTTACTCAGAGAGGTTACATGATGACTATAAATGGGAAATTAGCATAACTTGCAAAAATAGGAGGTAACCCAGAAGGCTAAAAACATTGAAAACAAAAATGTAATTGGGGCACCTGGGTGGCTTAGTCGGTTGAGCGTCCGACTTTCGCTTGGGTCATGATCTCGCGGTTCGTGGGTTCAAGCCCCGTGTCGGGCTCTGTGCTGACTGCCGGCTCAGAGCCTGGAGCCTGTTTCAGAGTCTGTCACTCCCTCTCTCTGATCCTCCCCTGCTCACGCTGTCTCTCTCTCTCTCTCTCCTAGAAATAAATAAAACATTAAAAAAAAATGTAATTACATTGTAGGCTCAAGACTGTTGCCTGTGAATGCTCTAAGCCTGAGGCTGACTTTCCCTTGTTAAAATGAACGAGCAACAGGGGCCCCTGAGTGGCTCAGTTGGTTAAGCAATTGATTGTTGATTTTGGCTCAGGTCACAATCTTATGGTTCGTGAGGTTGGGCTCTGTGCACTGACAGTGCAGGGTCTGCTTGACATTCCTTCTCTCTCTCTCTCTCTCTCTCTCTCTGCCTGTGCCCTGTTCATGCTGCTCTCTATCGAAATAAATAAACTTTTTTTTTAAGAAAGGAAGAGTAATAAGTGTTATACACATATTTAAGAGATACCAATTCAACATGCTGTCCTCGGTGGTATCAGAAGAATCAAAAAACCATGGAAAGGGGAATCACTTTTTCACTACATGATTCGATATTATTTAATGCCATGTGGACATTCCACCTAAAATAATCTCATGTCATACTTGTTTCCCACGCTTAGGGAACTGTGAATTTATTCCATATTTCACAAGTGTTTTAGTCACAATCAGGGGTCATAACCTGAATAACACTTGATTTCCCACCAAAAGAGAAGCCCCCGGCTTTAGCACCCACATGCTTGCCAAATACAGCCCAGTATTTTGTGTCTTACAAAGATGGTGTCACTTCATGCTTCTAGACTCCATGATTTATTAGTGTTTTTTATCCTCTGTGTGTGTGACTCAAGGTCTTTGATGGTAAGTAACAGAAAACCCAGTCTGTCTAGCTTAAGGAGGGAAGAAATGTTCTGAAACAATAACATGTAATTTACAGAATCACTGTAGAACCAGGCTTTTAAAATAAGCCAGAACCCAGGGCAGGCAGGGGGTTAGAGCCGCGGCCAACCATCTGGTTGGAATGACTCCACAGACAACACCATAACCACAGCCACTGGACATCTGTGGTGCTGGGCAGCTAGTTCTATAGCTGCCGGGCTGTCTGGGTGCTGCCATCAGTAATTTCTCAACCACTCCTGCCCCTTTGAATCACCAGCCAGATAGTGATGTTCTAGATGGGAACAGCTGATTGTCTGCCATAGGTCACCTGCTGTGTCCTACCTCCCCTACCTGCCTGACTCCCCTACCTGCTGGGTAGGTACCCCTACCTGCTCGGAGGGGGGAGGTCCCTTTGCCCCCACCTTTGGTGTCTGTAGTAGGAGGCGAAGAACTGGCTCCTTCTAACGGTCACATATTAATGAGGCATTTTCCACCAAAGAGGGGCTATATGCCCTCACCCTTGCTCATCACTTCCATCATCCTGCAAATGTTTATGAAGCACTGGCTATGCTCCAGACGTGTGCTACTGCTCTGGACGTGGTGGAGAATGACAGCGACATATCCCTGTACTCAGGGGTCTTTACAATCCAGTGTAGATGCTGAATATCCATCAAATAATCACATAAACATACAGCTATAATCGTGGAAGTGTGCTGGGAGTGTGTTTGGTGGGAATGAGGGGTGGAGACTGATTTCAACTTGGGTTCAGGGAATGTTTTGAGCTTCATCATGTACCAGTAGGATTTGGGCATAAGGAGGTGCACGTGTGGAGGTAGAGGGCGAGGAAGAGGTGTTCCGGGGGATGGAACTACTCATTTGAAGAACTGTGAAGAATTCCAACCTGAACAGTGAAAGAGTTGGATTTTTTCACTTGGGACAATATTGATGGGCAACAATATATGTTACTACTTCCTTTGTGACACAATACAGGCCAAGGTGAATTCTGATGTCAGTGGAGGCAGCTTTTGTGCAAAAAAAAAAAAAAAATGACTTATTGGGGGAACTGTTTGAAAACAAATATTTGATTCATTAAAGTAATAAATGTAAAGACTAGTTCTCTTCTGGGTTTTCCATATATTTATTATTTTATTTGTAAATTTAATTATTATAATAATTACCTTAAGGAAGACATATTTTTTGATGGAAGACTTTATAATTTAATAATACTTTAATAAATAATTTAGGAAAATAATACATAATTCCAGTACAAATATAATACATTTTTAGAGCACTTGAATTGCACTTACTTAGAAAATTCTAGAAAGTCTCATATTAAGATTTATTAGTACCAGGAACCATAAGTTTTTAGACATCCCAGTGCTGCTTAGAGATCTCAGACATCTCCATCCCTTAGGAGAAGAGAGTAAATTAGTTAAGGGCACTCTCTCTGGAGTGAGATCATCATGTTGAATGCCTTGCTCTACCATTTATTCAGCATGCTTTTGGAAAATATTTTTCCCTCCTATTCTTCTAAATCCTTGACTAGGACCCCTAGTAACAACAACAAAGAAAATACATTCATAAGAGAAAAGCATACACATTTATGTACCATAAGTTTTACGAGACTCGCAATGAGGACACTGGCTTCCTAGGTCCCTTATGGTTAGGTTGCCCTATCTAGAAGGATCCTCTTATCCCTGTTATCCAGGTGTAATTAATAGTGCTCCCTTCATTCTCAAATTAGATTTTGGAGGATGAATTCCTCATAAGGAAATGAAGACCCAAAGAAGCGATTAACCTTGAACGTTTTTACATCAGGTTTGGTAAAGAGTGGGAAGTCATGGAACAATGTGATAAGACAAAAAGGGGGTGAGCTAAGTGTAGAAAACTGGGGGAAACAGCAATTTCTATTCCTTCAGATTCCTCTTGCCTTCCTTTTGTCTTTGCCGAAAAGGCTGCTCCTTTCCTCTGGGTATAGGGAAGGCACCTCCACACGGGGGGGCTTATGATCTGCTCTAGGAGAAGGTCAGATGGTCCTGTCTACATTAGCAATTTCTTAGATTCCTCCAGCTTAAAGTATCCAATGTGCCAAGGTGCCACGTTTGGGGAGAGCATGCTCTGAACCCTATCGGGAACATTACCTACTTACTCTGTACCTCAGGTTCTTCATCTGTAAAATGAGGATGATAATAGCACCTGCCTCATTGGATTGCTGGGAGGTATGAATGAGTTAATGGTGTTAAAAGATAAATTTCAAAGAAAGGTAAAACCAGGAGTCTCCTATAGCAATAAATTGAACACCCTAAAGATTTTTTTTAAAACTCTGTTTTGGTTTCCTAAGGCTGCCATAATGGAGTACCACAACTGGGCAGCTTAAAACACCAGAAATGTATTCTCTCATATTTTTGGAAGCTAAAAGTCTGACATCAAGGTACTGACAAGGCTATGCTACCCTGGCAGGCTCAAGGAAAGAATCCTTCCTTGCTTCCTAGCTTCTGATGCCTGCCTGCCATCCTTGGTTTTCCCTGGCTTGTAGCAGCCTGACGCCAGTCTTTGTCTCTTCAGTCATGGCCTTCTTCTTGTGTATGTAAGTCCCTGTGTGTCCTCCACCCCTTCTTATAAGGATACCAGTCATGGGGTTAGGGCACGCCCTAATCCAAGATGATGTATACTTAACTAATTACACCTACAAAGACCCTATCTCCAAATAAGGTCACATTCTGAGGCTCAGGTGGTTGTGAATTTTGGGGGGACACTATTCAACCCACTACAGTGAGGAAACTGGTAAAAATGTTGCAATTATGTTAAAAATCCACAAATAGGGGCACCTGGGTGGCTCAGTCAGTTAAGCGTCTGACTTCAGCTCAGGTCATGATCTCATAGTTCGTGGGTTTGAGCCCCGCATTGGGCTCTGTGCTGACAGCTAGCTCAGAGCCTGGAGCCTGCTTCAGATTCTGTGTCTCCCTCTCTTTCTGACCCTCCCCTGCTCATGCTGTCTCTATCTCTCTCTCAAAAATAAATAAAATATTTTTTAAAAATCCACAAAATAGATTTATAGATGAGGAATATTGAAACGAATGTGCTACTGGAGGCAAAAGTAACTTCTTTCATAGTCAGGGCATAGGGGAAGCCAATTGAAGCTCTACCAGAAAGGACAGAATTTGCCATGTCTATAGACAAAAGTTATTTTGCATTGCTATCAATTATTTACAATGTACATAATTATGAAAGAGTTCCCATCGAATCAGACTCAGAATCCTGGAAGAATATATTCTTGTCAGTGCAAAATTTTCCACTGAAGCACGATATCTCCTATGATATACACAGAACACTTAGAACAGTTATTTTATTGGCTTCCAATAAACACTCTATGAGGAAATTCAGTAAAAAATAATTTCCTTTTCAACTTAAATAACAGGTCAATATAAACTATTCACTTATACATTTTAAACTGAAATTGCAAGGCCAATCTATTAGATATCCCAACACAAATACTCCAATTACCAGAAGTATATTGAGTATTCTTTTTTTAATCTTTTTTAATGTTTATTTACTTTTGAGAGAGAGAAAGACAGAGCATGAGCAGGGGAGGAGCAGAGAGAGAGGGAGACACAGAATTCAAAGCAGGCTCCAGGCTCTGAGCTGTCAGCACAGAGCCCGACGCCAGGCCGAAACCCACGAACCACCGTATCATGACTTAAGCTGAAGTCGGACACTTAACCAATTGAGCAACCCAGGTGCCCTATATTAAGGATTCTTAAATTCAACACAAATTAATATCATGGATATGACTTAAATTTTTATTTATATTTTTTTAATTTTTATTTGAGAGAGGGAGACAGCATGAGTGGAGTAGGGGCAGAGAAAGAGGGAGAGAGAGAATCCCAAGCAGGCTCCACACTGTCAATGGAGAGCCCGATGTGGGTCTCAATCTCACAAACTGTGAGATCATGGCCTGAGCCAAAATCAATAGTCAGACACTTAACCAATTGAGCCACTCAGGCACTCCTCATTTCTATTTTTTCTAATGTTTATTTATTTTTGAGAGAGAGCAAGTGCAGAAGCAAGTGGTGGAGGGGCAGAGAGAGAGAGGGAGAGAGAGAATCCCAAGCAGGCTCCATGCTATCAGTGTAGAGCCCGATGTGGGGCTCAGACTCATGAACTGTGAGATCATGACTTGAGCTGAAATGAAGAGTTAGACACTAACCAACTGAGCCACTCAGGCGCACTCCCCCCATTTCTATTTTTAATTCTAAATTTTCCCAAGTTAAAAGATGTTCATTCATTAAGAAAGCTGGGCTCTTTCCCCACCACTTAAGAACACTAGTTCCTTAGGGAAACATCCACTGGCTTCCTAGGTTCCTTATGGTTAGGGTTGCCCTAGCCAGAAGGAACCTCCTCTTACACCTGTTATCCAGGTGTAATTAAAAGCATTCCTTTAACTCTCAAATTAGATTTTGGAGGATAAATTACTATAGATCTTACTAATAAACCATAAAGTCCAGAGGCCTACAGGACATGCTGCGATACCCAGAGCCTTGTTTATTGTCATGTAACTGGGAGTCAATAACTTAAACGGGTTGGCGTCTTGGTTATTGCCTCAAAATCTGCAACTACCACCTAGATGGTAGTGAACTTGCTTCACGGTGTCTGTTGAATTTGCATTTCCTTTATCTCTGTTAAGATACTTGTATCTTCCCCTCTGGCTTATTGCAGGAGCCACAGAACGGCATCCAGCCTTGCCCTCCACAGTCCATCCTTCACACAGCAGCCAGAGGTGTCTCTTAAAATGAATGTCAGGTCATGTCCCTCCTTTGCTCCCAACCTTCCTAGGCTCCCTACTTACCTCAAGATACAAACTAGAGTCCTTACAGTGGCCCCAAAGGCCCTCCGTGATTCGGACCTTTTTTCTTTTCCTTTTTCTTTTTTATTTCTCTCACTCATAATTCAGCTTTTACTCCACTGGCCTCCTTGCTGTTCCTCATGTTTGTCAGGCTTTTCCACATTAGGTTCTTCCCTGTGTCTCAAACCTTCTTTTCCCAGATGTCCCCATGGCTTATCTTCTCATCTCCTTCCAGTTTTGTTCAAATGTTACCTTCTCAATAAGGCTTTCGTAATCACTCTACTTAAAATTTAGCATTCCTGCTTTTAAAAAAAATCCATAGCGCTTGGCACCTTCTAATATACACTATAATTTGTTTATGTTTCTTATTTATGTCTTTCCCCACAGGGCAAGGTTTTTGTGTTGGTTTGTTTTTGTGATTTGCTTTGTTCAGTTATGTATCCCAAGTGCCCAGAAAGAGCCTGGCATATGATTGGTAGTCAATACCTATTGGTTTAATAAATGAACACATGGATGAAGGTCTCCAGAGGCACCTTAATATCATTCCATTGGGTTCTTCATACCTTATAATTCTTTTTCAGAGTCCTTGGGTTTTATTGCCCTGTTAAAGTAGATGAAATTCTACTTTTGTTTAATAGTTTTCCTGGCCACCTGAGACACTAATTTTTTAGACACTAAAATGACATCTGCTGGGGCGCCTGAGTGGCTTAGTCGGTTAAGCGTCCGACTTTCGCTTAGGTCATGATCTCACAGTTCGTGGGTTCGAGCCCCGCGTCGGGCTCTGTGCTGACTGCCAGCTCAGAGCCTGGAGCCTGTTTCAGAGTCTGTGTCTCCCTCTCTCTCTGACCCTCCCCTGCTCATGCTGTCTCTCTCTCTCCTAGAAATAAATAAAAAAAAATATTAAAATAAAATAAAATAAAATAAAATGACATCTGCTGGGGCTTCACGTCTCTCACCTCACATCTGACCCTATTTCACGATACGAAAACCAGGTGAAAGATGCTCCTTTGAAGAGCCGCCTCCAAGAAGTTGACTCTACCAGTGCTTCCTACACTTTCCAAATGTAGCACCCCTAAGCAAGAGGAAAGGATATCTGGGACACCCAAAAGTAATCCAGAGCAATCAGGACCTCTGAAACCTCTGGTTTTATTTTTTTTTTAACTTCTAAAAAATAAGTGCCAATTTTGAATTCTTTTACATCATGTAACTGTTTTCCATGTGACTTCATACATAACTTTCCAGAGTATTCGCTTCTACCTTTAGGATAATGAACTCTATATTTGAATATCCTAGTAATTTGACTCAAGTGACAGGGTACAGAATGGCAGTCACAGAAAGAGGCCAGTAAAGTACTTTAGGAGGCAGTGCTGTGTGTGCTTAGGAAGCCGCTCTGTGGGCACCTGGGTGGCTCAGTCGGTTGAACAGCCGACTTCGGCTCAGGTCATGATCTCATAGTTTGTGAGTTCGAGCCCCACATCAGGCTCTGTGCTGATAGCCTGGAGCCTGCTTCCGATTCTGTGTCTCCCTCTCTCTCTGCTCCACCTCTGCTTGTACTCTGTCTCTCAAAAATGAATAAACATTTAAAAAATTTTAAAAAAAAAAAGCCGCTCTGCAGAGACTACGCCCATTCAGTCCTATTCTCACCTGGATCCAGAGTGTTCACCTGTGTGAACAAAACTCTGGCTTTCCTGGAGTGTCTATTTTCTTATATTGGCTCTGATAAAGCAGTGGACAGAGAAAACTAATTCATAAAAACTTACCATATATTGTTAAATGAGTGGACTTTATTTGGATTTATCAATTAATTGAAATAGTTTTTTTTCCCCTCCAGAACTGAGAGGTTGTTAAATTGAATTGATTCCACTATTTGATTACTTGTTTTCTTATTGTACAAAGTATGTTAATTTTTATTACCCTTCAGATTAAGGTTTATTAACCAGAGGTTCATGGGCTTCCTAGGAGCCCGTGTTTGTCCTCCTGGAAATCTGTGATTAAATGAAAATTTGTACATCAAGGCACTACTGAGAGAATCTACAACTTCCCTCAGATTATTAAAGGTGTCCTTGAACCCCCCCCAAAAAAAGTTAAGAAATTATGTTTTGGAATAATTGGGCTTTTTTGTGTGTGATAGTGTACATTCGGTATTAAGCATGACTTAATCTTTTTATTTCATTACAAAGAACACTAAAACATATATTTAAAGAAATAAACGAAAACTTCTTGACCTTTAAGTGTGACCTTTCTCTTGGATATGGTACTATGATTATTTTTAAATGCCTTACACCTAGCTCATCCTTTGAATAGGCTCTTCTCACAGAAGTTCACTAAGTGTGGCTATTCTTTAAGTCACTAGTTTAAAAACAGATTTAACAAGTGTCTAATGCCTTATAGCTGACATTAAATCCTTTTTACTCCCCTATTTCCATTCTCACTGACTCTGCCTGCCTGCTATGCTTAATTATTTTTCTACCTTTTATTACTGTAAATAAGGAATAGTTGAAGGAAATTTCAAGTGTGAGAAAAAATGGTTCCATTTGTTCCGAGCTACAAATTAGATTTTACAGTGTTCCATTTTGATGTCAGACTCTCCTTACTTTGCTTCATTTTTGTATGACTCCTCAAGAATACGTAGGGTGTTCCAGAAAATTTCAAAGCAAATCCTTTTCTCAGAATTACAAAGCAGACCTTTGTGATTTTTAGAGCATCTTATAAATGTTCTCTTACATGTAGTGACATGTAAATCTGCCCTGCGTTTTTTCTGGTACAGCCCTATTTAAAATATCTTGCCATCAGAACATTCCAGAAATTCAAATATTTTCTCATCATTTTAACTAAACTTCCCACACCCCTTTTGCACCTGGAAAGAGCTCTCTGCGTCCCAGTTTTTCCTTCAAAAACATGATCTCTCTATTTATATGATACATGAAGCTTTTGGCTAACATTTTTGCAGGCATTAGCTTAATTTTACCCACACCCGCGTATTATCATAATTACTCAACTCCAGAGAGGGATTGAAATTGTCTTTTCTTATTGCCAGCTACTGTCACTTTATATTTTGTTATTTCAAAGTTTTATAGGCTGGGAAACTAGAAGGCTAACTTTAGGGAAAGGATCTGTACATGACGATAAATAAATGACCTAAGAGAGGGCACAAATGAGGTCCTCTCCTGTGACAAAGTCTTAAGTGGGCTTTGTGGCTGCTCTGTTTCTCTCTCAACACCCTTTTCAGTTATTTTTGGGTACACAGCCATGGTCCAAAGATTTGAGATGAAAGGAAATCTTACTCTAGATAGGTGGCATTTTATTGTGGTTAATGTTTCTTCCTTCCTTTCTTTTTTTTTCTTTTTAACAAATATTTATTGGTCACTTAATATTTGCAAGTACTACTCTAGGTATTGGAGAGATATAATATAAATGGCTTCCTCGATCATTCTAGCAGGAGAGAAATAGCCAAAAATATTAGTAAGTAACACACATAGTATGTCAGATGGTGAGAAGTATAACAGAAAAAATAAAGGAAGGGACAAGGAGAAAAAAGGCTGGGGATTGCATTTTAAATGGCCAGAGAAGGCCTCACTGAGAAACTGACAATTGAGTAAAGACCTAAAGGAGCCTCCAAAACTAAGCCAGGCTGATATCTGGGACTGGGGAGAGAAAATTCTGAGTAAATGCAAAGACCCAGAGTCGGCGGGAGGGGGGGGGGGGGGGGGCATGGGAGGAACTTGCATAGTATGTTTGTAGTATGTTTGTAAGTGACAAGCAGAAAACTGTGCCTGTAGCAGAGAGGGTTGTAGGTAATGAAATCAGAGCAGTTATGGGGTACAGAGCATGTGGTACTTTGTAGGTCATTATAAGGCATTAAAAATATGTAAATGTAAGTATGTACAATAAATAAATATAAAATAATATAAATGTATATAAATACATACATGTATGTATTTTTTTTCTGAATGAGATAAACAGCTATTAAGGATGTTGAGCTCTGCCCCCAAAATTGCATGAGCTGATTTACATTTTACTAGGAGCACCCAGGCTACTATACTTGTTAATCAAGTGAGAAATGACCATGGCTCCAACCAGCTTAATACCAGGGAAGGTGGTGAAAAATGGTTGAGTCCTGGATTTATGATGAAGGTATAAAGTCAACAGGATTTCCTCATAGAGAGCGTGGAGTCTGAGTGAAAGAAAGGAGTCCGTAATGTCTTAGCCTGGATTCTCCAGAAAGCAGAGCCTGTGTGAGAATTCTCACTGGGGAGTGTGATTCCAAGGAGCAGAGGGGTGAGTTGTGGATGTGAAGAAGGGTGGGAAGGAGACTTTACTGCTACTGGAGGCAAGTGGTTGCTGATCCCATGGGGCCACCTGAGAATGCTATGCATCTCGGATCCTTGCTCTAGGAGGGATGCTATGCATCTCGGACCCTTGCTCTAGGAGGGAGGAAAGGGAAACTTTTATCCATGAGTTCTTATCTCCCCACTCCCACCCTGTAGATCTGGGTATTAACTCCACCAGCCTTCCAGGTTCCTTGAACATGGATAATGAAGGAGTCCTAGATATGTACAGAAATGCCCCAGGGTGGAAGGTGAGGGAAGCAGAGGCAGGCCTGAGGTACAGCTCTGTCAGGTTGTACCTGGATGAAGCTAGTCAGCACACACACAGACCTGGTGGCTGTGGCCTGGCTAGAACAGGACAGGTAAGGCTGAAGGGATCTCAACTGATATATTAAGAGGTCTTCAATGCAGTTTGCCCTTTGAACCACTCAGATCTTGCCAAACTTTCTTTTTTTAAGTGTGTTCATTTATTTTGAGAGATGGGGACAATGGAGCAGAAAGAAAGGGAGAGAGAGGATCCCAAGCAGGCTCCACACTGTCAGCACAGAGCCCAACGTAGTGCAAAAACTCACGAACCACGAAATCATGACCTGAGCCCAAACCAACCAACCAACCGACAGAGCTACCCAGGCGCCCCTTCCCAAACTTTTGATTATGTCTGGCTCTCATACTAAAATATCGGACCTTCTGTTTTATAAAAATAAAATGACCTTATTTTTTTCTGAGATAGAGGGGGTTACAAGTCCAGTCTGCCACAGGGCTCCCTTCATAATGCAATCTTTGCAAAGACATCATGCAAGAGGGCTTGTGAAATAAGCAAAAATCTCCTCCATTGTGGCTGATCCCAAGGTTGTAATTAACAGTCATATCTCTCCTCAACTCCGATTTTAGATTTCTGTCAGTGCTGGCCAGACTTTGGCCATTGATTGCCTAGTAGAAGGACCCGGGCTTTCAACTCCAAGGATTTTAAACCTTTAATTGCCTTGCCCTTATTGGCTATACTTGCCCTATTTCCCCATTATCACTGGCAACAGAACCAAGACATGTCCCAGATAAATCTCTGGGCTCTTGACACACTCCTCACTGCTGCTGATGTAAAGCAGCAGTCATAGCTTCTCATGGTTCTTTTATTCCTCTCAGGAGAGAAACTCCTCTATTTGCCCATTCATCTACTGGTATCATGAGCCCAAATAACCAGGTGATCATTATAGCTTCAGGCCTTCTATGTTTTACTTGGAGGAAATAGTCTTTCCACCCAAAACTAGGACCTCTAATCTGGCAGGAACAGAAATAGGAAGTTCAAATTCTGAATGGTGGTCACTGTGATGGTGAGAAGAGTCAATCACCAGCACCCATAGGTCCCCATACCCATGTATTCTAGCTACATGGGGACTAGCATATATTGGCTACTGGTTCAGCATGTACACTTCACTGGGTTGGATCCCCAACCCTCCGGGCTTTGTCCCAAGTTGGAACCTCAGCTGAGTCTTTAATGGGCCTTTTCACCATTCTGCTAGGCAATCTGCTTCTGCACGATTAGGAACATAGTAAGACTAGTGGATATGATGGTCATGTGCCCTTTACTACACCTTCTCTCCCATGAAATGGGTCTCTTGGCCGAGTGTTGTGCTGTTGCAGTGTTGTGCAACAAGCTGGTTCTTGCAGAACTCTGTAGGATTTCACACGGGTAGATCGGGCAGCCTGTAAGCCTTTGAATAATGACTCCAGTGGAGGCAGTGAGGTCAGGGAAAGCAAACCCAAATCCAAAGTAACCAGACTTTTTAAAATGAATTACTACTTTTGCGTGGTAAAAAGTGTCTGACATAATCAAACTACCACCAATTGGCTGGCCGTTCTTTTTGAGGAAATCTGCCTTAATGAGGGTGCAGTGTAGGATTCTACTACTGGTGGTTTGGTTATTCAAAGAGGCAGTAGCTTTACTCAATTTGATGACAGTGAACCTATGCTTGGCTTCCATCCCTGTCACCATGGCTGTTTCATTCACACCCACTGTACCAGCACTGTGGTTGACAGCCATAGAAGGAGTCATCCTACCCACCTGGCTGTTGAGAGTCACCTCTGTGGTGACACTGAAAAAATCTCCTCCGAGGGACCCAGCCCCCCTTTCAATCAGGGATTTCTGGTTTCAGAGACATTAAAGTTTTTCTTTTAAAAACGTGCCATCATAGGGGGCACCTGGGCGGCTTAGTCGGTTAAGTGTCCAACTTCAGCTCAGGTCATGATCTCGCAGTTTGTGAGTTTGAGTCGTGTTGGGCTCTGTGCCAACAGCTCAGAGCCTGGAGCCTGCTTCGGATTCTGTGTCTCCCTCTCAGTCTCTCCCCCACTCATGCTCTGTCTCTCTCTAAAAAATAAACATTTAAAAATAAAATAAAATATGCTTATCAAAATAAAAATGTGCATCATGATGAATTGTTACTTTTGATGTAATTTAAACACAGTACTAAAGTGAAGAATTTGCCATAACATTAATTTTTAGGTTTAGGTTAATGCCTTGACGCCAGAAAAATAAACTCTCCACTATAATTACAAAAACATCTAGTTCTTTAAAGCATTTGGATTACTGAAAATTGCCATAATTGTTATCTCTTATGAATTATTTATCTGTTATTCTATTACATAATAACTGTTTGAGCTATAATATGAATTAAATGGGTTTTGTGCACCACCTTAAAATCTGTTGCATTGTTATTGTTTCGTTTGTTTAATTATGCACTGTGTCAACTCTGTGTCCAGCCCCATGCTGTGTGTTTTCCTATAAGGTACCTCACTTGGGACTCAGAGTAGCTCTGTGTGACTCTACTTTAGATAAGGAATCTGAGACCCAGAAATGCCATCTCTTTTATCTTTTATCTCACAGTCAGTAAATGAAAGAACATTCAAACTCAGGTTCCCTAGCTCCAAATCCAAGGCTTTCTCTACTATTCTATAGTAGTATCTTCCCAAATCTGGTCTCTTCTCCTCCCTTGTTTCCCTACCCTACCCTTCCCTTCCTTCCCCAATTGACATGAAATTCATATAATGTACCATCCACTGGTATTTAGTACATTCACAGTGTTGTACAACCATCACCTCTAGCTCCAAACTATTTTCATCATCTCTAAAGGAAATCTGTACTGATTAACCAGCTACTCCCCATTCCCCTCTGTCTGTACCCCCTGATTTCTGTCTCCATGGACTCTGGACATATTATATAAATGGAATCATACAACATGTATGGGTTCTTTCACTTCACGTAATGTTTTTTACATTTCAGTCACACTGCAGGGAAAGAGTGGGGGCCATCAGGCAAGAGGCCTGATGGGAAAACAGGTGTAAACAAGCCAGGCTTTATGTAATTTCAAGACTTTTCAGGCAGGTTCATTTCTCATACCCTGGTGTAGAGAGAAGTCCCACTCCATGTCTAAATGCCTCACACCTTAGAGATGATCACTGGAATGCCACCAGTGTTCATAGTTCTTCTCAGAGGCTTAGAGCTACAAAACTACTTTCCCACATCAGAAGGTTTCGAGAGTACCTGCTTTGTGAAGGAGAGTGTTTCTAGCCAGCTGGCTGAACAATACCATGTGCTTGTCCCTCCCGGATCCCATGGCAATCTTAGTCAACACTGCTAGAAAGAGGAGGCTTAATAACAGTGCATGAGCCATTACCATTACTCTTTTACCCTTTTAAGAGCTAATACTTAATGCAAAGGGTTTTTCTCTGTTATAGATGAGGTATAGAACTCAAACAACACCCCATTTGTAATGGCATTTATTATAATAATATTGGGGGCACCCAGGTGGCTCCGTGGGTTAAGTATCCAACACTTGATTTTGACTCAGGTCCTAATCTCACAGTTTGTGAGATTGAGTCCCATCAGGGCACAGCCTGCTTGGGATTCTCTCTCTCCCGCTCCCCCACTCTCTCTGTCTCTCAAAATAAATATTTTAAAAATAATATTGGCTTCTATATCTTATATCTCCATTTCAGAGTTTCACCAATAGGGGTGCCTGGGTGGCTCAGTTGATTGGACGTACAACTTCAGCTCTGGTGGTGATCTTGCAGTTTGTGGGTTCCAGCCCTGCTTAAGGCTCTCTGCTGTCAGTGTGGAGCCTGCTTCAGATCTCTCTCTCTCTCTCTCTCTCTCTCTTTCTCTGCCCCTCCCCTGCTCACTCTCTTTCTTTCAAAAATAAATAAACATTTTAAAAAATTAACCAATATGCCAATAAAGAAAATTTGCTAAGAATAAAAAAAAAGGTCAAATGAAAGAAGCAGGTTAGTATTTCCCTTAGGTTTACTGGAGCTTATTTCTCAGCGATTTCTTCCCTCTCCACTCTGGAACTTGGAAACAGAAGATGTGTAGTCAAATCCTACCTCTCCACTGTGTGGAAGAATCTATTTACTCAACTTACAGGATGAACAAACTAGTAAGATCTGTTATGCCCACATCATGAAGTAGTTATGGGGATCACGTGAAGTAACGCTATTAGCATATATTCAAATACCTGGTAAACCAGAATAAAGCCTGGCGGAAGTTAACTCTGATCACTAATGCAGCAGTGGGCACAAGAGCCGGTGAGAGCTGGTCTGATTTAACCCTCGGTGTGAGTATTATACTAATTTGGAGAGGACATGCTCTGTGCATGGACCAGTCAGCAGCTGTTGGGCTTGAAGATTGTGTGGCTTTATTAAGACCAAACACTTGTCCACTGTGCAAAAAGCACATTTTAAATATCTATAAGATTGCTTATCTTCATCCAGAGATATTTGTCCCTGGGGAGTTACCGTTAGTAGGGTAAAGGGTAAAGTGACTGAAATTCTAACTGGGGATGGGGGTTCTCTGTCCTCATAGGGCCCATAAATCTGTAAGGATCTATCTGTTGTGTGTCAGAATTTGGCTGAAAAGCCTGTTAGGGTTTCCAAGCTCTCCAGATGCCCCTATTTAATGCTTGGCTGGCCTTCTTATGTAGCATAACCAAGTTGCCATTTCACAACCATCCCGAATCCCTGGAATCTAAAACAAAGCCAGAAGCTCTGAAATGTGTGCTATGAAGCATGAAAGGATCTATTAAAGTTCTGTCTGCTTCAGTTCTGCATGACAGTAGAAGTTTTAATGTACTTACGAAGAACTCCTTTTACTCATAAGAAACTACTTTATAGAAAGTATGTATCTCATGACCTAAAAAAACTCAAGATGGCTTAGAGGGGCTACTCTTTCTTTTTATAATGTATCCAGTATCTTCATTTTCAATAGCAAGAGGGAAATCTCTTGAATGAAGCTATGTCAGCTAAAGTCATGGTTCAGTACAGAATGGAAGTTTCCCACTGAATAAGGAAATTATTGATAAACATTTTAGCAAGGCAAAGTCATCCTTCTGTGTCTCATCTTTTGTATCTGTTAAACGAAACCATAGGATGGTTCTGTCCTACTTCGGAAAATTGTTGCGAAGACCAAGGAAGTAATTGTTCAAGTGTACAAGGTAATTTTTGTTATTTAGGGACAGTCTTTCTCGTTCAGCAGAATAAGAATATGTGAGGGGGGTGATGCTTTATCAAATGTTTTGGGAAATGCAGACTTATCATGCAGGGATTTTAAGAGAATAAGACTGTAAAAAAAAACAAACAAAACAACAAAATAAAGCAATTTAAAAGCATCTACACCCATCCTTTCCCCCTCTACTCTTCCAACAATGCAAAAGGACTATTCTCCATCTGCATTCAAGCTCCCTGTTCTCCTCACCCTACTTTGACTTTTTCCCNAAGTCCCTCTCCCTTAAAACAAAATCCCGCCATAGTTCTCACATCTCAGTCCATCCACCACTGCTGTTTCCCTACCTGCCTCCTTCCCTTTGCAGCTGAACATTCATAAAGACTTTCCTCAATTCTCTTGACATTTTTACTTCCATTCATTCTTTAACTTACTGCAATCTGGCTTCTGCTCCCATTACTCAACTGAAAAGGCTCTTGCCAAAGTCACTAACAACATTTGTTGCAAAATCCAGTGGACATTTATAGATCCTTCCCTGGACTGAACTGATGGTAGCTTTTGTAGTAATGAACACTTCCCTCTGTTTCCCCACATCACACTCCTTGATTGCCTGGTGCCACAAAGTGCATCTCTGATCAGCACAGAAGGGAGGGCTACTGTTGCACAAGGAGTGGGGGTGCAGACACTGAGATATGAGCCAATTAGGAGGGCTAGCTGCGCTCCTTTCCTCTTAAAAGCAAGTATGTTCTTTTAAAATATATATATATATATATATATTTTTTAAATTTGAGTATAGTTCTTGAATTCAGTAAAGTTGTTGGATAAAAAGTTAATATCCAGAAATTGGTAGCATTTCTATCTACTAATAATGAAGTAGCAGAAAGAGAAATTAAGAAAAAAATTCCATTTACAATTATGCTAAGAAGAATAAAATACCTAGAAATCAACTTAACCAAGGAGGTAAAGGACCTGTACTCTGAAAACTATATAACAGTGATGAAGGAAATTAAAAATGACACAAACAAATGGATAAATATTCCATGTTCATGGACTGAAAGAATCAATATTGTTAAAATGTCCATACTACGCAAAGCAACCTACAGATTTAATGGAAATGCATCTTGAATAGAGCGCTCACCTCCATGGCTGCTGCAGCCCTTGCGATGTGATCTACTTCCTCATATGCATTTGGAAAACAGAGCATCCAGTATTTCGGTAGGTCTGTCTTCCTGTGGGAAATTTAGACAAGAGGTTACAGGGATGAACTGCAGCCCCTTTGCTGCAGTTGATGTCAGGACCACAATTGGTGCTTCTGTTTCTCTCCACTGTCCATTCTAAATTCCCCTCATACTCAGCTCTAACCTCTGCCTTGATGACTTATCTGCTGGTACAATCCAAACTCTTATTCCTGAGGGCTCTGAATCCATGGTAACTATACTCTTTTCAGGCAGGGGTTGCTGGGATTGTTCATTTTAGTCATAACTGAGCAAGTGCTAAGGTATGGTCAAGTGGATTAAATGAATTCACATATATACATATATTCCTCCCTACCATCATTGGGTCACAGCAGATGTACCTCTTCCCGCTGATCAGGATCAGTTACTCCTACCAAGATATTAACTCCTCCTTTAGTCTACTCATCTCTGCACATAAAAAGTCCAAAATTCCCAGGAATTTGGCAATTCCCAAATTGCCATCATAGCTTGTAGTTCCCTGCAGAGCCTAGAATGACAGAGATTGGAAACACTAAATCCCTAAATTGGTCATTGGATATAAAATTGAGATCACTCCTGCTTTTGCCTCTTGATTTCCAGACCCACATATTCTTCCTAATGGGACACAATATCCAAATAGAAATTTGTGATTTGCTATGATGGTACCACATCATGGCAAAATATTTCCAACAAATTATGCCCTTGGCAGGCTATTCCATTGCTTTGTAAAACCAGTTACTTCTAGATTATGTGGTACTTGATATGACCAGTGAATCCCATGACCATGAGCTTACCTCCCTATCTCTTTCTCTGTGAAATAGGTGTCATGTTTGACACTATGCTGTATAAGATTATACACCTGGATCAGATACTTTAAAATCTTCCAGATAGTGGTGCTTGGCTGAGGCCATAGAGGCAGGAAAGGTGAACAGATACCAAGAATAAGTGTCTACTACTATGATAGTAAAGCACTGATCCTTCCAGGAAGAAAGGGCTCTCTGTGGTCAATATTCCACAGTGTGGTATCCTGAAGAGATAGTGACACATGGAGTTCTCTTGCTAACTGGTTGGACTTTCAATGGTGATAATAGATCAGCCTTGCTTATTGGGGGTCCATGCTATTAACATATAGTCTCAACTCTGTTAATGTGTCAATTGTGCTAGTTCTGAGGTGGCCAGTGATTAAGACTAGTGCCTCTCAACTGATCAGGTCATTTTGCCTTAGTTATTCAATGCTTATTCTATGGTGACTGCTTACTGATGGTCATTAATATCTGATACAGAGATCTTCACATTTTATGTCCACATTAATATATTCATACTCATGCATCTGGCCCAGAAATTTTTTCTTACAGTCTTCTAGCTTTTGTCTTCCCATTTGCTCATGAGTCCGTATACATATTCTTATCATAGGCTATTTTTCCATAAAATCTACCCATTGGGAAGATTTTTCCCTTGCTGCTGTCTTCCAAGGCCCCCTTCATATGCAGCTCATGTCCATTTTGGGTGGACATACATAACCAACATCTATATACCAAACCAAATTATCCACTAACCAAGCTCTGGCTTTTGTCTTTTTCCTTTAGTTGCTCATATGGGACACTTCATATAGCTATAGCCAGGAGCCAAAGAAGGGACAGTGATGTAATTTTGCAGTTGACTTGGAGGGCTAGGATACCAGTTCATACAGCATACTCATGCTTTGTAGTCCTGCACACATTTGATCATTGATGTACTACTTTCCATTGATTTATTGCTGTCAAGTCTGCCTGATGTTATAACTTAGTGGATCCTAGCAAATTCAGCTCATGATGGACAATTTAGTATGCATGGCCAATTGGTTTCCATAGTTAAATGTTCAGTTTCATTTGACTGAAAGCCCAATGGCATACTAGGAGCTGTTTTTTCTACACTGCCAATGTGTGGACTTGCTCCAGAACTCCAGGGAACTGCATTATGAGCCTCCTATGAAGACTTCCCTTAAACCACACACCACACTACCTTTATTTCCTCCGTTGACATCTCCAACACAGTAGAGTTTACCATATCGTATGACCCAAGCTGGAGAGCTGAGTTCTATTCAGCCCCTATTCCAACCTGGCAGACTTCTCTGTCAACTGAAACATGCCCAGATCCATCCTTGTACAGTATCCCATTGAATGAATAAACTATAATTCAGTTGTCTATTCTCCTACTAAAGAACAAATAAAAGCATAGCTGTATGTCCTGAGTTTGGTCTTCAGTTTTTTCCTGTTTCCTACTAGATTAGATAAGGGCTAATCTTTCACATTCAGTTTTCAATGTTTCTTAGTTGTCTCAGCTTTTCATGATCTGTCTATAGTACCTTCAACACAGCTTAATCAAAGCCAGCTGATTGCATGGATGCATTGCTTTCTTCACCTCCCTCATTCCTACTCCTGACATACACACATTCCTAGAACATAAATCATTGCACAGGCTACATTTTATCTAATTTCCAGTTCACTATTTATCTTTCAGTTCACTGTTCTTCATCTGACTACTCTTCTGTTTAATCCATCCAGTATTACTGCACATATTTTTTTATTTCTGTTATATTTCATTGTCTGTTTTTTTTTCATATTGTTCTATTCTTTTTCATGGTTTAAGTGAGATCTTTTATGTCCTGAGTTAATTTAAACAAACCTTACAGTCACTATGAAATTATTCTATTTTTTAAAATTCTTGAGGACTTCAGTTTGCTAATTGTTGGGTCTACTGGTTCTTTCATGGTAAATTGTTATCTCCTTATTTTATAATTTTGGATTATGAGCTCATTTTAAGTATTGCTGTATCAATGAGAATCTTGTACAGCCTGGGCTGAGAGCAAGAATCATCAGGAATTCTGTGTTGTTTCTATCTTCAACCTTAGGGATTTCACCACTCAGGGCCATATTGTACGCTACTGCCTCAGCTTGGGAGATGCCTCAAACAGGGAGTAGTTTAAATGCTATTCCAGACACCCAAGTCCATGGGTAGGATCAGGATTCCAGATTCTCAAGAATATTTTTTTAATATAGAACTTATACAAGGGATATAGTGGGCAAATCTCTTCTGTCTCATATTTTCATTAAGTATGTAGCCTTTAACATTACCAATTTATAGAAGCATCTTAATTACAACTCTACTCTTCACATGTGCCAAGGTCTGTTCTTTTGATCCAGTTTCAGTATTAAAAACCAAGCTTTCAGGCTACTGAGTCTGGGAATTCCTTCTCTCCTATAACCTTTCTGCTCCTGGAGCACTCACAAAACTTACCATTCTGTTTGCAGTTCTCTCTCAATACCTGGGGACGTCTCTTCTTTCTGGGGAATTAAGCTATTCTTTGGGAGAATTATTATGTCTTATCCAGCATTTATAGGTGACCATGGTGGGGAGGTTTTTGGATTGGGCAGACTCTAGAAAGTCTCCATTTTTCAGGTTGTAGATTATTCATTCTGCAGATATTTATTTTTTCAGTGTCTGTATTGAATATTGAATACATTTATGTTAAGAAAAGCAGATACAGAACCTATGCTATCAACTTTAAGATACAAATTAGACCTCAATTTCTGAGTAGATTTCCTGGACTTTTCTCAAATCTAGATTACATAGACCTAATCCAGCATTGCATATTTACTCATTCTATCATACTATTTTAATTGCATGTTTACTTGTCTGCTACATCTCCTAAATTAGACTGTAAGCTCTTAGATGGCAAAAAAATGTTCTCTGATTAATGATTCCATGGCATATTGAAAGCCCACTATATTGCAGGAATTAGAATGTACTTGTTGAACATAATTATTTCTGAAAACACTTGAAAAATTTTAGTGTCTTTATGAAAATTCCATTATCAGCCATTTATTTTCCTGACCATCCTTACATTCTGAACCTTCCCTTTTTTTTAAAGTTTTTTCTTCTCTAAAAATAAATTTGCTCAAGCCTCCTTTATTCTTAAAAACAGAGCAAAACAAGACAATAATACCTTTCCTAGTACTTGGCCCTCTCAAGATAGTATTCTCTCTATTCTTCTGTTAAGTCCTACTCAATTCATCATCCCTACATCTGCAAGTTCTCTTAAAAGCCAGACAAAGGAGTCCTGGTACTTCCCATATGCCATTTCCAAAGTAATACTGGTCTTCTATGAGGCAATTGCTATAGCACTTTGATATTCTGCCTGCATTTTATGACTTCTGTCTGATTCCCTTATTTCCTAATGACCCCCTAAAGCCTTTGCTTGCTCATTTCTTTGTGGTTACTTCAACCTTGATTCAATCTTCTTATATTAATTTTGTTTTAAAAACTTCCCACACTCTAGTTGAGAGCACAGCCCACCTGAGATTACCCACCATTCAGCTGGGAGCTCTCTATTTGTCCCCTCCAAGTAGCTGGCAGACTGGTACTTCAATTAGCTCATATTACCAGTGCTAACCTTTTTGCTTATTAGTTACCTCTTAAGTTCTAGTATGTTCCCTTCACTTTCATATTCCTCACTGCCACTGTTGGTTCATTCCTTATCCCTTTGCAGGTTGACTTCTGCACCCATCCTTCCCAAAATTTGCTATTTAGTGGATACCAAGGTCTCTTTTCAGTTTTAATCTCCCGGATGATTTCTGGTATTTGAAAATATTGCCCTTTCCTTTCCTATATACACATGACACATTTATTCTAAGAATTGGAAGTTCCCTTTGAAGTTAGCTACTTTAGGAGTTTTCAAATTTGACTATAGATTAAGATTGCCAGAAGAACTTATTAAAAATATTGCTTCCTGAGCAATTCCTGAAAATTCTTACATAGTAGAGGTAAAAATTAGAGGTAGAGGTTGGAAATAAGCATTTCAATTTATTTGTTCAGTTAAGTAAGACATCATATGGTAGGAATTTAAACCATAGTTACTGGTGAAGAAATTTTAAAATGTAAGTCATTCTTTACCCATCCCCTTGGTTTCCCTCCCATAAGGCGACTACTGTTAGTAGTTTCTTGAAGATCCATCAAGACGCAAATTACATACTGTAAATACATTTCAACTGATTTTAATGCAGCTAGTCCATGAAGCTTGGGAAGCCATTGATCTTGTCCAACCCCCGTCTTGAAATTCTTTCTTCCCTTGACATCCTTTATGCTGGTTGTCTACCATTTCTGATAGTCTTAACTCTTCTTGGTTCATGCCACTTACTTCTTCTAACTCCTAAACATGAGCATTTCCTAAGGTGTTCCCTTTGGTCTTCTTTTCTGTCTATATTTTCTTCCTTGACTATCCCTTCCAGACCCATAAGTTACTTAGAAAATATACACATATCTCAATCTCTTGTTCCAACATTTCAGCCTAGTCACAGACCAATATTTCTTCGACTATTTACACATTTCTATGGGGTTGTCTGGAAGGGCCTCAAATTCAACATCCCAACAAATTAATTTTCTTATCAACAAAACTGCTCATCCTTCTTTCCTATAGTCCTATCATCCTTGACTCCCCCTCAGTCTGTTATTGAGCCTATGAGATATTCCACACTTTCATTCTCTGTACTTAAGTTTTATTTATGTTATAGGATTTTGCACACTAGTTTCACTTGCAAGCGTTTCCCACTCTTTTGCCCACTGCTCACAGGCCTGTTGAGGGCACTGCACCTTACTGATTTCTGTGTTCTCAGCACCCCACTCACTGCCTGGAGCATAGTAAGTGTTCTATACATATGCTAAGTCAAAGAATACCTAGTAAAGCTCAAAGGCAATGTGGCAGCTTGGATATTCCATTTTCTACTTTACCAGTCTCTTAAATGTAGATATCCATCTACCCCTTCAACCAGACTGAACTATTCACTGCTCTTTCTGTATGAGACATATACTTTCCCTTTTATATTCCTTTGTATATGCTTTTCCCCCTGCTTAAAATGCCCATCTGCCCCCTACCTGCCCATCAAAATCCTACAAATCCTCTGGTGTCAATATACTTCCTTCTTCACAAAAGCTTCCCAAGTCTATAAAGTTCTGGCTCTCACAGCACTTAGATTCATAGAACACACCTGTCATATAGAACTGGTTAGAGTCATCCTTCCCTTAGACCAAATTTATAAAAGCAATGAATTTTAGATGTGGAGAGGACTTTTGAGGTTATCAAACACAACCTTGTGTTTTACAGCTAAGAGAAAGGAGGCCCAGAGAGAATAAATGTCTCAGTCAGAATTAAATGTCAGCCAGAGACTAGCAGAACCAGACCTAGAAACTCACTCTCCTGAATCTCCTGGAGCTATTCTGCCTATGCAATTGTTCTATCTTAGAATATTAGTACCTAAAGTCAAAGACTGAATTCTGTTCAGCTTTGCTTCCCTTAAAATTCCTAATCTAGTGCTTTGCATATAGGAGGTTCACAAAATTATCCTGGATTGAAATGAACCTTTAATGTGCTAGCTAACAGATATTTTTAGCCAACAGCCATCCTATCCTGGGTTGCCCAGAAAACAGTCTGAGGCAGAGGTTACTTGCTGATGTGAGAATGAGGAAGAGGAGAAATAGGCAGGGAGGGCTGGGAAGCAATATGCTAGTTGCTTCTCCCTTCCCAGTGAGCCATAAGGAACCCAGCAGGTAACTTGGCAAGTGATGTGGGAGACAAAGGCAGAAAGAAGCGTAGATAAAATTAATTTCTTTATAACTTGTAGCCCACTGACAGATACTTGAGATAGGTGAGTGTGACTTTCTCCCAGGAACTCTGAACAGTCTTAATGTTAATGTTTTGTGAGGGGAAAAAACAACCTTAGCTTGATAATAGCTGGGCCTCCAGGATCCTGTGAGTCTTCTTTAGCATATGAAAGTCCTTTTGGAAACTTCCCCTTGCCTTTACCTCCCCCAACTCCCAGGTATACAATCGGCACCCTTCACAATTCCAGTGCAGCTCTTTCTGCCCACTGGTCTTGTCCCCATGCTTTAATGAAAACACCTTTTTGCACGGAAGACATCTCAAGATTTCTTTCTAGCCATGAGCTCCAAACTCCAACACTCCAAACCTCATTAGCAAGTGCATCTGCACAGGCAAGTGGGGTATCTGTGGCCAGGCCACGCGGAGAAGCCATGCTTTAGGGCAGTTCATAAGAAGGAGCTTGCACACTCCTTCCTACTTCCTGTTTCCATTGATCACAATCGCCCTCCCCACCCCCATTCCTACCCACACCTCCAGTTGTGACCTTTGACCCTTCAATGACTCTTGGGAAAGCTGGATCCCATGCCCTGTTGAAAGACTGCTGATTTGAGTCAGACTATAAGAAGATGTACGAGAGATGAGTCCAACAAAGTATCATAAAACCCAGCCCATTACAACTGCTACTCTGGTAGTTTTTGAAGCACTTTGATGCTAGAAACACAAAATTGATGGCAGTTTTCTTTAAACATGATGTGGTTTTGGAGTGGTAGTAGAGGTCCAGAGCTGACAGCCAAGAAAGACTGTTCTTGAGACATCTTTGGTGCAAAAAAGTGATTTTATTAAAGCACAAGGACAGGACCCAAGGGCAGAAAGAGCTGCCTCTGGATTGTGAGGGTGACTGATCATATACCTGGGAGTTGGGGGAGGTAAAGGCAAAGGGAAGTTTCCAAAAGGACTTTCATATGCTAAAGAAGACTCACAGGATCCTGGAGGCCCAGCTATTATCAAGCTAAGGCTGTTTTTCCCTCTAGTAAGATATTAACATTAAGATAGGAGGGTGTTCCTGGAAAGCTATTATACTCAGCCCGCCTCAAGTATTCATCAACAGACTGCAGGTTATAAAGAAATTTAATTTTATTTACCATTTCCTTCTTGCTTTTGTTCCCCATGTCACTATGGAGAGGAAGGTGATGTTGGGGCTCCAGGAAACTGAGTCTATAGGTTTCTGGAGATTGGATTATTAAGGGTTGTTTTTTTTTTTTGTAATTTACTAAGACATTGGTAAAATGATAGAGACTCATGTCCTGCAGAACTGTGATCTCTATCAGTTATTTGTTTTTCCCTTTCCTTTATTCTTGGGCAGCCAGGAGTGCCTGAGGAATAGGACACATATACCCAGGGAAGGGGGGTGGGGAGGGGGTTGCGAGGTATCACCTTGCTTTATGCTCCGTCATCAGACAGAGGCCTGAAACTGGAATAATTTTTAAATGTTTTATACAAATAAACAGTGATGTTCATGAATAAGAAAACTGACATACAGATTGAATTAGTCCTGATATTTTTCTCTTAATCAAGAATTGGCAACTGTATACATAGCTCATAAAAATTAGCATTTTCTCATATGATGTTATGATTCAAAATTAAGGGACCGATAAACTTCCCTTCCTATGAAATTACTCAAAATAGTGCTACAAAGTTCATCTTTTTAACCTGTCACTCTGTCCTCATATGTAACTCATACTTTCAATGAAAGTTGCTCACCAGTGCACATGACAAAAAAGACTTAAGAGGAGAAAAGAATTCTGTTTTTCAAACAAGTAGTTTTACCTACTTACAAAAAAGACTTGAGAACTTGGACACCCTCCAAGAGCCTCTGAATATTTTTCTTCAACAGAAATTCCAGCCCAGACGTTCAATAACCCAGGTTTGTTTTCAAAGAGGGAATAAAGAAACAAATTTCGAAAGGCGGGCCAAAATTTGAAAGCAATTAATGGTGTCAGGTCCAAGTGAGGAGGGGGCATGAGGCAAAGCACAAGCAAGCACACAGCCCCTTCCCTGCCCCCATGTGGGATGTGTGTGCTATTCCTCAGACATTCCTGGCTGCCCAAAAACAGAGGAAAGGAAAGAAAGCAAGTGGTTGGCTGATAGAGATCACAGTCATACAGGACAGGAGTCTCCTTCAGTTCATGGATAACTTAGTAAACTGGGAGGAAAGGCAATGTTACCCATACCCTAATTTCCAGAAGCCTAATGCCTCCGTTCTCTGGAACCCTGATATCACCCTCATCAAGATGTAAGAGGGTTTAAGTGCTTGCCATGGTGATGTAGGAAACAAAGGCAAATGAAAAATTAAATTCCCTTACCGCCTACAGCCCATTGACTAGTCCTAGAAACAGGCTGAGTGACTTTCCTCCAGGAGCTCAGCTGCCTTGATGATGACACTTTGTTAGAGGCCAAAAGGAATCTTGGCTTAACATTATCCTGACCCTCCCCAGGATCCTGTGAGTCTTCTTAACCACATAGAAATTCCTTTGTAAACCTCCTTTATCTTTAACCCCACATATATGTTAGCAATTATGCTCCAAGTATATGGCCCCTGACATACATCTGAAGGGTCTCATGACTGAGGTTTTACTAAACAGTAATAAATGATGTTTTCCTAACAGCACCTAGCCCAGGAGTACCTGGGTGGCTCAGTCCTTTGAGTGTCCAACTTCGGCTTAGGTCATGATATCATGGTTCATGGGTTTGAGCCCCGCTTTGGGCTCTGTGCTGACAGCTCAGAGCCTGGAGCCCACTTCAGATTCTGTGTCTCCCTCTCTCTCTTCCTCCCCCACTCACACACTGTCTCTCTGTCTCTCTCTTTCAAAAATAAATTAAGATTAAAAATAATAATAATAAAAGCTATCCAGTGTTGGTCTTGTAGGTAAAACTTAGACCAAAAAAATTTGTACTTCCAAATTGGGTTGTCACATGTCAGATTTAGATGCAGTATAAAGACGAATGTACTAATGGTAACAGCTTTTCAACAAAGGAACAGACTCTTCTACAAGATGAAGAGACAGTCAGGGAGACATTCAGGCACAGGCTGAACGCCTATTGTTTAGACATTTCTTGTACTCCTATCCATGCCTAGCATGGCATTCATCACACGATCCATATTCCCCAAATATTTTTCACAGATTGACACTAAAGGAAATAATAATATTTAACTATGAGTATATGCCTACTCTGCTCAATGGAATTTAGAACTGGGCCAATCATTCAGAGTCATGATCTCCAGGTCTAATTCACTGTGTTCAGTTTTGAACATGTACTCCTAATATGCACATTCGCTTCTAAATTCCATGCTATACAACTGTACTAATCAGCACATCTTGTATACATATATAAGACACATATAATATATATGTGAAGGTGTGAGATAAAGAAAAAGAAATGTTAATGTGTTTTCTTTCTGTACACGATAACTCAACATGGCCAGCTCACTTTACAAAGCAAAGCATTGGTGGACAACTAAGGAGCTTAGTTTACCTCTATCTCAAATACTGGCATATTTTGGCCCCTTCCTGATGTTAATTACCTACATATTAGTCTTAAAGTTTTCCACTTCCCTTTTCTCATGTAGAAAAACTAGTTAGGTTGGGTTTTGGGGTTTTTTTTTGTTTTTTGTTTTTTTTTTGCTTTTGCTTTTTGAAGAAAGTTAAGTGATTTTTTTTTAGAATTGCTGTATATGTTTTTTGTAAGCCTTAAAAAAATAATTTTAAAAGTCAGTTTCCTGGTTTTGATCCATGATTTTGATCCAATTTTTCTGCATGGTTTTGATCCAGTTTTTCTATCTTGTGTCAGAAAAGCAGGTGTTTTTCCCTTATAAATATAATACATTTTTCAAAATTGCAACTGTCTGGTGTTCTGTTGAGGTGAGACAGTCACATGAATTGCATCAGCTGGAATGGAATCACTAATTCTTCCTCCTTTCTGTCAAACTTTCAACTGAATACCAAAGTCCCAACCTAAACCCAGCAGCCTTGTTTGAATTTTTAGATGCTCTCTGCTTTACCAATATTTTCTCCCTTTCCTGGAAGATTTGAACTATTTTAAAGAGAATTGTTATGCAGTATGATGCCACACAGTCCCATGATTCCTTTTTATTCTTAGAAACTTTCTTCTTTGAGCTAGGAAGTGACTACAATTTGTTCATTGCAAAATTTCTGAATCGCTTTGCTCTGTCATGAACAAGCAGAGGCAGCACCAAGAGACAAGCAGGTTTCATCTAAGTTTATTTCTAGTTACCTAAGGAGCCCCCGAAACTCTCACATTCAGACCTTGTCCTCTTTGGGAAGAAGTGTTGTCCTAATAATCGGGAAAACCTGGGTGTTAAGCAATGGCACCACTAAGCATCCAATCTCTTGCCTAAGGTTTCTTGGGATTCCTGTAGCAATAGAGGAGGGAAACTCTCTTTGGTAGTAGTCCCACCTGGGGTCTCCAGGGGCTCCTGTTTTCTCAAACCCTAAAGAAATAGATCCTATGAACTGAGGTGGGTGGGGTGGTAGCATGGAGAGAAAAAGAAAAAACGTTTCTTCTCATCCAGCTTAAACTCACCAAATCTGTTTCTCCCAGAGCCAATACAAGACTAAGCACTGTTTACTGAGTCTCTTACTGCTCTGCTCTTTGGGTGTTCTGACACCAAATCAAGAAGCTACTGAACATCTCTTTCTTCCATTGTGAAGAAGACACATTATGATGATGATGCTCCTATTACCACCATTTGGTAATTCTGTTTTCTGCACTTAATTTCACTTAATCCTCATGTTAGCCTTCTGAGGCAGTTTTTATTGTTCCCATTTTACAGATGAGGGAACTGAGGCTTAGTGAGGTTCAGAAACACAGTCAAGGTCATATAGCTACAAAGGAGGGGGCCCTGAGCCTTGAATGAAACCTGTCTGACTCCATAGTACCATGTTCTACCCCTCTCTTGGGAATATGAGTAATACCACCTCTTTGGGTAAACTCCCAGTAGCACGAATCCTGGATAGCAGGGTAGTTGTATTTTTAACATTTTTGTGAACCTCCATACTGTTTTCCATAGTGGCTACACCAGCTTTCATTCCCACTAACAATGCATGAGTATTCCTTTTTCTCCACATCATCACCGTCAACTGTTATTTCTTGTGTTGTTGATTTTAGCCGTTCTGACAAGTGTGAGGTGATATCTCACTGTAGTTTTGATTTGCATTTCCCAGATGGTAAGTGACAATGAACATCTTTTTGTGTGTCTTTTGGCCATCTGTGGGTCTTCTTTGGAGAAATGTCTGTTCATGTCTTCTGCCCATTTTTTAATTGGATTATTTACTAAATTGTACACCCGAAACCAATATAGCACTGTATGTTATCTAACTGCAACTAAAATAAAAACTTCTTTAGAGAAGTACTCATCTCACAATTACAGCTTACAAAGCACTTTGATCTTTAGTATCCGCACCAGAAAAATTCCATGAGGTAAATAAGACAAATATTCACATCTGCTCCATATCCCTCTCCACCTCTTTGGCCCCCATTTGGAAAAAAAATAACAAAACTAAAGTTCAGAAAATGCAAAGGATTTTTCTTTGATCAGATAGATAGTAAATGGATTTGGGATTAAATGGGTTCTCCCACATGCCTCCTTCTCACCTAGAGATAGAGACCCAGCTTTGTCCTCACTAACTATTTAGCATTTTAACCCTAAAATAGTCAGCTAAACCCCGCAGTTTTAGCATATGCAAAACAGATAGGAATAACAATGATAATAATCAATACTTACAATAATTATCTCACAGTGTTTGAATGAAATATATACATAGGTGTTTATGGAACAAGTACATAATATATGAACCAAGATAATTTTATTATTAAGACTATCCTGGCAGGGTGCCTGAGTGGCTCAGTTGGTTAAGTGTCCAGCTTTGGCTTAGGTCATGATCTCATAGTTCGTGGGTTTGAGCCCCGCTTCAGACTCTCTGCTGACAGCTCTGAGACTGGAGCCTGTTTCAGATTCTGCATCTCCCTCTCTCTCTGCCCCTTCCCTGTTCACACTCTGTCTCTCTCTCTCTCTCTCAAAAATAAACAAACATTAAAAAAATAAAACAAAAAAGACTATCCTGGGTTGGAAACTAGATTGTCCAGCTTCTGGCAAAATTGCAAGACAAGGAAAGTTAGCGTTTAGAAGGATCCATCTCCCACCTCCCAATTCCTAGGTAGCACACACTCTCCAGCTGCCTTTGGTCTGCCTCGCAGAAAAGAATTTTGCCTGAAAAAACATTTGAAGTTATATAAGTGGTAGGAGATCTTCTAATATTAACCTACATTTATTGATGAGGCCACTTGTCTCCACTGTCTTGTGAGGTGGTATTTACCTACTTGGGAAGCCATCCACAGCTTCCCCTCTGTATGGGACTTGGAAGCGGTTTTGTTGTACTTAACGTGAAAGCTGGAGGAGTTGTCCTTACACCACTATGTCCCAGTGCCCGTTTGATACAGTTGACAACAAAGATCAATGAAGTAGCTTAAAAGGAAGAAATAGAATCTTTGCACTGATCTAGGACATGGGAACAAGAAAGTACTGCATTCCTTCTGCAATTTGTGAAACAAAAAGGTAAACTGTTTCTATTATTTTAAGAAATTGCTCCAAAGGAGAGAGAGAGAGAGAGAGAGAGAGAGAGAGAGAGTGTGTGTGTGTGTGTGTTGTGATGTGGGAGATAATAAACAGCATTTGAGAGAGAAGGTAACCATTTCATTGCTATATTTATTCATTCAATATTTTTGGGGTGTTAACACTGCTCTAGGTAATGGAAATGGAATGCTGAATAAGACTGATAGCTTGTCCATACTTTCATGGAATTTGCATTCCAGATGGATGGTCAACATTGATCAAACAATTACAAGTTCATTGGGTGTTACAAAGGAGAAAAACAGTCTTCTCTTATGACTTTATTTATGAGCATATTGCAATGTCTTGAAGTTCTTACTTACAAAGATCAACTAGAAGCTACTGCCACATGCTAGAGAATTCCAAATGATTTCTAACAATGAAAAACTTGAACTTCTTAAATAGTAGCTATTCTAAAAGAAAAGAAATAGAATGGCTAATTTGGCTCTCAGTTTCTGTAAGGCTAATATAAAGGAAATAGGAGATACACAGCATTATCTTGACCTCATTGACCACTAGATAGCCCAGGAAATAGTGCATGCAATATGGTAGAAGGAAGGATCAAAGAATATATTTTATAAGGATAATGAATTCTGCTGACTTTTTCCCTTCTGGGTTATAATAATTTAGGCCTTTTTTGTAATCATACCCTGTTGGAAAGCCACATGGCTTGGACTGATTTTTGCCTACTACAGATTTTGGTTTCCAAAAGTACATCTCCATGACTAAGGAAATGAGCAGTCCCAGGTTGGCTGGCTCCATCAGGAACACTTAAAATTTGATTGCACAATTGTATGACCAACTGGGGTCTTAGCATCTACCAGAATTTTCCCATTGGCATCTAACTTTGAAGATATCATATTGCTTGGGGAAGAAAGTGGGAGTAATTATGATTTTCATGGGACTTATGGAGTTTTAGTATTAGAAGAGGAACTTGGAGACCATCTACTTTGACCTTCTACCCAATGTGAGACTCTCCTGAGCTGGATGCCTGATATCCATTCTTTGAATATATATGAGGAAGGGAACCTAGTATCTAATATTTGAGGAATTCTGTTATTCTTTCCTATACTAGAAAAAAAATCTACCATCATGGTCTTAGATGTGTCCACTAGAGCCCCAAAGAACAAATCAGAATGAATATCACTTCTGTTTAATGATTTTCCTCCCTCTCATAAGCCCTTTCTAGGCTAAAGACACCTTTTCTTTTTTTTCTCCATACCAAATGCAACATGATCCTCCAAACTGCTACCATTTTGGGTCATGGAGATTGAGGAGATGAGAAAGGAGCAAAATGCTTGTGTCTCTTCGGTAACATACCTGCTATTTCTCTCAGTTTTATAACATCAGCAGGTTTGATCAGAATATAACCCGTACCCTCATTCATGCCGATAATTAAACTTGACAGAGCTACTTTGATTGTAAAGGTAAAGGCAGAATTTCTCCGTTAATGTTGCCAGATGTGGTGACTTGCCACTTCATTCTCTTTGGTTCTAGAAAATGCCCAATAAAATAATATTGACTCTAAAATTACACTCTCAGTTTGAAGATGCTGCCACACTGAGTCATGAGAATATATTATTTTTTAATTTCTATTTTGCTACAAATTTTAGTAACTTTGGCAAAGGGAATATAAAAACAGGCAATCCCCAACTTATAGGGTTGTTTTCCAAAAGTTGGTTGTTCGGAATGTATTTTACATGCATGTTAAATTTTCTGGCTAGCCTACCAAAGACTTTAACCCCTAAGATGCCTGGCATTGTAATACCATACCAGAAATCACCTGCAAACCAGAATGCAGTCTCCAGTTTTTGGCTTAACATGTACCTTAAGCACTATACCACATTGTGTTCAATAATGTTTTTCTCGGTTAATATGTCCAAGTGACAACTGGGAACCCTGGGAATGTTTTCATGCTTCCCCTCTCCTATCCAATCAAGTTAAGGATTCCCTGCTCCAGCCAGCCAAACACATAATCCTGGGGCTCTTGCAACCTGGGCTTGGCGGTGGATGGAAAGGTGACCTTTACTGATAGATGCTACAGACCTTTTGGAAAGAAATAATACCTTCTCAATCTTAATTAGTTCTACTCAGGCTTCTGTTCTTTTCTTCCATGTCAGTCTGATTCAGTGTCCTTTTTTTTTTTTTAAGTTTGTTTATTTATTCTGAGAGAGAGAGAGCAGGGGAGGGGCAGAGAGAAAGAAAGAGAGAGACAATCCCAAGCAGGCTTCATACTATCAGCACAGAGCCTGAAATGGGTCCCATCCCATGAACCGTGAGATCATGACCTGAGCCAGAATCAAGAGCCTGATGCTTTACCAAGTGAGCCACCCAGGCACCCCATGATTCAGTATGTTAGTCATTCTCAATCTCTCTCTCTCTCTCTTTCTCCCTGTCTTCCTGGGCATCACAATAAAGTCTCTCAAGTTTTATTTCACTTGTCCCTGAAGTACTCTCCAATGCTTTAGCTATTTTGTAAGGATTTTCCCCCACTGGTAGCAAAATAAATAAGTGAATGAATGTCACAAAGGGAAAACAAGTACTATTTAAAAAAATCTCTCTTGGGGCGCCTGGGTGGCTTAGTCGGTTAAGCGTCCGACTTTCGCTTAGGTCATGATCTCGCGGTTCGTGGGTTCGAGCCCCGCGTCGGGCTCTGTGCTGACTGCCAGCTCAGAGCCTGGAGCCTGTTTCAGAGTCTGTGTCTCCCTCTCTCTCTGACCCTCCCCTGCTCACGCTGTCTCTCTCTCTCTCTCCTAGAAATAAATAAAACATTAAAAAAAAGAAATCTCTCTTGTAGTGTTCTCTGTCTCACCTATACCCGGAAGAAAGAGGTAGAATCACCTTGACCCTTTTGATGGGTCAGGTAAAATACAGAAGAAGTAAGTACAGGTGTTTCTAGACCTTAAAGGGAAAATGGTGACATCAATCTGGCATCTGACCTTTGCTAAGAAAGGAGAATAGAGATTTTGTGGGAGAGGAGAATGAGGAGCTGGGACACAACCTTGCTGTTCTTATGCCCCACTTGTCTTTTCACAAAGGAGCAGGTGTTCCTCACCCTTTCCAAGATCCCACCACTAGCTCTGTTTGCCTCCCCTTCAGAGACCTACTTGGCTATTGCAGAAGCACAGCTCCGTATCTGCAAGTTCAAAATTCAAACAGCTCTGAACCTTGACAGTTTGCTTTTAGCCCCTGGCAGCAGAACTTGGCCCAAACTGATGTGAGGTTGGTCTCTGTTTATTGATACATTTACTACAAAGATATCAGTTACCAATGTGACTGTGTTTAAGATACAGCCTCAGGTCCTACATGGCTATAAGAAAACATATTATAGGGATGCCTGGGTGGCTCAGTCGGTTAAGTGTCCGACTTCGGCTCAGTTCATGATCACACGGTTCCTGGGTTCGAGCCCCGTGTCGGGCTCTGTGCTGACTGCCAGCTCAGAGCCTGGAGCCTGTCCTCAGATTCTGTATTTCCCTCTCTCTCTGACCCTCCCTTGCTCACGCTGTCTCTCTCTCTCTCTCTCTCAGAAATAAATAAAACATTAAAAAATTAAAAAAAAAATATGTATGTTAAAAGCTGAAAATTTCTGAGTTCTAAAATATATCTGACCCCAAAAGTTTCTGGGTAAGGGATTATGGCCCTTTATGCTCCATTTTCCTGCACCTTCCTCTTTCCAGCAAAGTGTAGAAGTTATGGGCATAAGCTCTGGTGCCCCAGGCTGGGTTCAAATCCTTGTCTGATAGTTGTGTATGAACTTGCTCCATTTGCTTAACCTCAAAGTTAAGGTTAAGCATTTAACTTAATGCCTGTTTCCTCATTTAAATGGGGATAATAATAGCACCTACATGGGTGTTGTTGTGAAGATTAAAATGAGCTGATCTATGCAAAGTGTTTAGAATTGGGGCGCCTGGGTGGCTCAGTCGGTTGTGCGTCCAACTTCGGTTCAGGTCATGATCTCACGTTTCGTGGGTTCGAGCCCTGCGTCAGGCTCTGTGCTGACAGCCAGCTCAGAGCCTGGAGCCTGTTTCAGATTTTATGTCTCCTTCTTTCTCTGACCCTCCCCTGCTCACGCTGTCTCTCTCTCTCTCAGAAATAAATAAAACATTTTAAAAATTAGAATAATATGTTCACTATTACCATCATCCTACCTACAAATATTATCTTTCACCACTGCTTAAAAATGTTATCTAATTTATGCACCTAAAAGTCCTATCGTACCCTGCCTCCCCATAGTTAGGCCTCTATCAGCTTCCTTCCCTTCTCTGTCATAAAGCAAAACCATACTTTCTCTTTAGAGATCATACTGTCTAGTTCCAAGTTATTCTTTGAACTGCTAAAATGGATTAGTTCTCCCATTACTCAACTTTATGATAACTGCCCTCCTAGAGATTCCCTAATGACTCAACCACTTAATATAAAAGGTTGTGGTTCAGTTTTTATTCTGCTTGATATTTCTGGAACATATGATATTTCTATAATGAATAGACTCTTCTCCTATCTTGCCTCTATTCTAACTCTCCTGAGACATGCTCATTAAAGGTTCACCTTCCCAAGGATTCTATTCTTGGAAATATTCCTTTATGAACACTACAAGTCTCCTTAGAAAACTTCATCCAGTGTTTGTCTTTCTGTCTGGTTTATTTTAGTTAGCATTACGTCCTCAAGATTCTGCATGACTCCACTTATGTGAGGTAACTAAAAATGTCAAGTTCATAGAATCAAAGAGTGGAATGGTGGTTGCTAAGGGCTAAAGGAGAGGGAAATGGGGAATTCTAATCAATGGGCATAAAGTTTCAGTTAAGCAAGGCGAATAAGTTCTAGAGATCTGCTGTACATTGCTTACCAATGGGCAACAATAATTTGTTGTACACCTAAGTATCGTACACTTAAAAATTTAAGAGCGTAGACCTCTAATATTCTTACAACAGCCTAAATTTAAAATAAAAATAACACCTAATACTTAAAAGAAAGAATAGAAGTTGGAATTTGTGTAATGGACAACTAGATATGGTATGTTCTTCTTAGAATTTTCTGCAAGGAAAAGCAGTTATTGGGGGAAAAAATGCCTAATATTCTATTTAAAATGAAAAAGAATAACAATTATGGTTTTTGTGCAAGATACTTATTTTTCTCTTGAACAGTATTAAAACAAATCACTGTGCAGTCCAGTAACATAATGAGCATATAATGGAGTTAATCTTTTAAAGGTCAGTTCTGGCACAATCATAATAAAGCAATATAGACCATTAGGTTTTTATCTTACCATTTTCTCAAATTGCCTCAAATTTCACATTGTCCTTTTAATGTTCTTCAGTGAATTATATAAATTTTATTAAAATTTCAGTCTCATAAAATGTAACTATATTGATTGATTTAGTTAAGTTCTATTTACTGTTAATCATAACATCAGTGAATCATATTTAAAAGACATTTTAAAACATTATTCTTTATTTTTGGGCTAAACTAATCTTTCCTAACAGAGTCACAAGGAAGTGTTTCAAGTACCAAAATGTAAATGAAGTTGAATTTTGTGATGTAAATTCTTTTTGGTGGAGAAGCCAATTAGAAAAATGAAAAAGAAAGAAAATCTCTTCCAATTTAACATGTCAGCTATCATCTGGATAATAATGACTGCAGACTTGGTCATTAACCCTGAACTTTTCCTTATGCCTCAGACTACATTTCCTATTGCTTCATAGCCATGTCCACTTGAAATGTCAAACTCAACTCATCTTGTCCAAACTCATTGTCTTCTCACTGACATCCTGCCCCCCGTCTCCACTCTCAATCCCCAAAGAATCCCACAACATTTGACTTCCTAATTCTTAATCTCAATCTTAAGGACATTGCACTTCACCAACTACCTTAATCTAGTTCTGAAACTGAGTCATCACCTTGATTTACTACTCAGTAAGTCACTAAATTCCAGGAATTTTTTTCACTGTCATCATTAGAATCTACCTACCGCTTTAGTCAGGGCTTCTAGCAACTACCAAGCACACCAGTGGCTTCACACGTTGGACCATGACCCACAGTAAAAAATATACTTTACATTGTGCCCTAGGATACAGACATATTTATGTGTGTATGTGTTCTATTTTATTTTGTTTCATTTTTCAAAAAGGATAGTCACAATACAATAAATTGATTTCACAATCTACCAATGGCTTACAACCTACAGTTGTGTGTGTGTGTGTGTGTGTGTGTGTGTGTGTGTGTTTGTGGTGGTGGTGTTGCTGTTGTTGATTTATTTATTTTGAGAATGACAACGTTGGTGCAAGTGGGAAAGGGGCAGAGGAAAGAGAGAGAGAGAATCCCAAGCAGGCTCTATGCTCCCAGCACAGAGCCCAATGCGGGCCTTGAACCCACGAAAATGTGATACCATGATCTGAGTTGAAACTAGGAGTCAGATACTTAACCAACTGAGCCACCCGGACACCCATACAACCTGCAGTTTGAAAAGCACTAACCTAGAATAATGGCACTTTACCTACACACCCCCATGTCAGTAACAGTGGCTGTATACATAACATTTCCTGTGTGTGTATTAGAATCTCCAAGGGCAGAGGAGGCAATCTGGAGAAGAAAATGGCCCCCTACAGGTGGTTTTGATACTTCCCATATGTTCTACTTAGCTATGGGAACAATAATGAATAGTTATTAAGCATCTACTTATTAGGCTGTATACATAAAGCATACAGCGGTGGCCCCAATAAGCATGCTTTATTTATATGGCTTTACTATTTACATTTACTTGGAGTCCTCACAAGTCTGAACACTTCCAGCATTTTCACACCTTCTTGACTTTGTACCTCCTCTTCTCCTTGCTTGGAATGCCTTTCATACTCCCTTTCAGCAGGTGAATGTCTACCTTTAGTAATGTATGTAAAAATCTATTTCTTTCCCAAAGTCAAGTCAGTAATAGGGGTATCAAGCCCAGTCTATGTGCCTCTTCAGTTACTCTCTCTCCTGGTGAGAGTGGTTCCAACAAAGGTTCCTGCCATTTCTTCCAGCTCACTCCATATAGCTTGGGTGCGACAGCCTTATTTTGTTCTGATTTGTTCTGACTCAGGCTTGTTTGGAGGTCAGGCTCAAGGCTGGTTAATGAATAAGGAGAAAGATAAATCTGAGCAGTGTGGCCTGCAGGCTTTGCAACTACATGACTTCCTTCCTTCCTTCCTTCCAATGTTTTTATTTTTAAGAGAATGCAAGTGGAGGAGGGGTAGAGAGAGGGGGACAGAGGATCTGAAGTGAGCTCTGTGCTGACAGCAGTGAGCCTGATGTGGGGCTAGAACTCACAAAATGCAAAATCATGAGCTGAGCCAAAGTTGGGACACTCAACTCACTGAGCCACCCAGGTGCCCCACCGTATGACTTTCTATTCAAAAATCTCCATCCTAGTAAACTCAGAGTTTCCCAATTCATCTCTCTCCAATACAAGGGAGATACTGGAATGAGTCCCACTTTAAGGAAGGAAGAGCTGGGACACAGAAAGATTGAGTAATTTGTGCAAGGCACATAACCAATGAGCAGCAGAGTCCATAGTTTGAAAATAACCCTACAGATGAAAATGTGTTACTTACCTCTGCTTTTGTACTTTTTTGTATTTGGGAAATAAAGACTAAGACTCCAGTTTCTACTGGTCCACTCAATGGTCTGACTTCTCCCGTCCTCTAATGACGTGGTCTCCAAACCTTGTTTTGTGCACGTTCCCAAGTAGCACTCTAAAATGTGTGTGGGTGTGGGTGTGTGTTTTACAGATACGTACTATTGTATTAGTATGCCATGTAAATTATAAAACACACACAGAAACAGAAATTCAGAGTATGAATTTTTAAAATTACAAGTCCAAGTTCTAATATTGTTTTCTGTACCACAAAGTTTTGCCTTAGACACTGTACTTTAGAGACCACTTGTGTAGTATTAAGTATCATACTTAATAAAAAAAAAACCTGTTTTCCTTCATATGCAGAAATAATATAGATCCACAAGCAGGATTTGTTCATAGAGTTGCTTGTTAAGGTGCAGTGTTGGTCTGCATGTCGTATCACCCAGGGCACCTTGAACATGAAAGACCAGCATTTGCAGTTTGAGATGGCAAATGTGGATTATAACAGGCCACAGATTATGACTTAGCGTGCCCTGGGAATGACTGGGCTACAGAAGGTTTTGAGTATGGAGCCAGTTACGAGCGGAAGCAGGAGGACTGGATTAACAGCTGATAAGAGCTCGAAGTAATTTGACCTCTGTCTAAAATAGCCATGGGACTGGGTGAAACATTTAATGACAAGGCTTTTAATTAAATTACATTTGCAGGTATTAAATTCACTGATGTCCATAATAATTCCATGTAATAATTAGGGCAGACACTACCACCTTCATTTGACAAATGAGCAAAGGCTTAAAGAGGGTAAGTAGCCCACCTGTATTGTATGAGGTATAATAATGGGCTTCCCCATGACATTTTTGACTCATATACTGCCTTGCTCTCTCGCTCTCTCTCTCAAAAATAAACATAAAAAAAAACATTTTAAATATCTTCAAATTTTTTAAATGTTTATTTTATTTCTGAGGGAGAGAGAAAGAGACAGAGTGTGAATGGAAGAGGGGGTGACAGAGAGGAAGACACAGAATCTGAACACACAGAGCACAGAGCCAACACTGGGCTCAAACTCATGAACTGCAAGATCATGACACTTAACTGACTGAGCCACTCAGGCAGGCACCCCAACCATTTTAAATATCTTAATTTTGTTTCTAGGAAATGGAGCCCAAGAGAGAGCACTGGGGAGGGGCAGAGAGAGAGGGAGACAAAAAAAATCCAAAATGGGCTCTAAGAGCTGACAGAAGAAAGCCTGAAGTGGGGCTCGAATTCACAAACCGAGATCATGACCTGAGCTGAAATCAGATGCTTAACCGACTGAGCCACCCACGTGGCCCTAAAATGGTTTTGTATTTAACAGAAAAACCGTGAAGACAGTGCAGGTAGTTCCTGTACACCCCAGCCCCAGTCTCCCCAATATTTCAGTTTGCTAGAGCAGCTGTTACAAGCACCACGGACTGGGTGGCTTAAACAACGTTTATTTTCTCACAGTTCTGGAAGCTAGAGTCCTAGGTCAAAGTACAGTCTCTGTTCGTTTCTTCTGTGGCCTTTTCCCTTGGCTTGCAGCTGCCCCCCTTCTCACTGTATCCTCTGCTGGAGGATGTGTCGTCTTAATCTTTTTTTTTAAATTTTGTTTATTTATTCCAAGAGAGACAGAGACAGCACAAGTCGGGGGAGGACAGAGAGAGAGGGAGACAAAATCTCCAGCAGGCTCTGCACTGCCCACAGAGCCCAATACAGGGCTTGAACTCACAAAACCATGAGATCATGATGTGAGCTGAAACCAAGAGTCAGACACTTAACAAAGCCATTCAGATGCCCCATAATCTCCTCTTCTTATAAGGACACCAGTTATATTGGATTAAGGCCCACCCTAATGACCTTATATTTTTTAACTAAGTTACCTCTTTAAAGGCTTTATCTTCTAATAGTCATATTCTGAGATACTGAGGGTGAGAACTTTCAACATATGAATTCGGGAGGCTCAGTCCAAACTGCGCTATTATTATATTAATATGGTTTATTTGTAGTAATTAATAAATCAATATTGAAACATTATTAACTAAAGTCTACACATTATCCCTACTTCCTTAGTTTTTACCTAATGACCTTTTACCCAGTGACCATCTAGGATACCATACTACATTTTGTTATTGTTATGAACTGAATTGTACTCACCCCACCACAAATTCTTGTATCAAAACACTACCCCCTAATGTGATGATATTTTGGTGAGAGGCCTTCGTAAGGTAATTAGGCTAAGATGAGGTCACAAAGGTGGGGCCCCCGTTGCAGGATTGGTGCCCTTCTAAGAAGAGAGAAGGAGCTCAGAGTGTTCCTTTTCTTTTTCCACCGTGTGAGGACCCAGTGAGAAGACTGCCATCTGCAATCCGGAAGGAAAGTCCACACCAGGAACCAAATCTCCCAGCACCTTGACAGTGGACTTCCCAGCCTCCAGAACTGGGAGAAATAAACGTCTGCATAAGCCACTCCATTTATGGTATTTTGTTATGGCAGCCTGAGCAGACAAGGACAATCACCAGGTCTCCTTAGGCTCCTCTTGACTCTGACATTCTCAAAGTTTCCTTGACAGTTTTAAAAGTACTAGTCAAGTACTTTGTATACTGTCCCTCAATTGGGACTTCCCTGATGCTTTTCTCATGATTAGATTAGGGTTTGGGGTATTTGGGAGGAAGACCACAGAGGTAAATGCTCTATCATATCAAGGGTACATACTATCAACAGGACTTATTGATATTGACCTTGATCATCTGGCTAAGGTAAGGCTTTTCAGATTTCTCCATTGTTACTATTTTTCTCCCTACAGTACTGTGCCTTCTGAAGGGAAGTCACTATGTGCAGCCTACACTTAAGGAATAAAGAGTTAGGGAGCTTCACATCTGTAAACCAGCAGGGCTGGATTAATTGATTTCTAAATTGACATTTTTTTCCCTTGAAATCAGTGATTAAAAATAAAGTCTATAGTCACAGACCGAGGGGAAATCATGATCACTTAGGTTCAAACTTGTCATTTCAACATCCTTAGCTGTCTAAGCTGAGGGACTACAAAACAACATTGTGAATGTAGGGCAATGTAATGGTCTACCTCCTTGCAAGTTGTCCTTAATAATATTGATCAGACTTGGACACATCACCAGTCCTGGTGTTCAGACTCAACTCTGAAAGCTTCTGGATGTCTGTTCTTTACATCAATGACAGAGAATTGGATACAACTCACCATTTTTGGTAATCAGCATTCAGTAATCATTGAATCAACTATTGCTAAATAGTTGCATCTGACAAACACAGAAACTCTTAGTACCATTTTCTATAACCAAAGAGTGAAATTTGCTAGAAATTTTACCTTGAATATAAACTCTATGTGTTTGTGTTTTTTATTCCAGTGTGTGACGCATGCATAGAAATTACATGTATATGTAAAATAAGGCAAAATAAATGTTGAATGGAAATTGAAGTATTTAATCTTTATCATAGATGACTTATTCTTAAAATGTGAAGAAATGCTGTTTCACATCAACTTCCTATTTCCTGCATCAGCTCTAAAGATATTTGCATTAAGAGATTCTAAGAAGCTCAAATTATCCTAGAATAATGGGAATTTTTCTCTTTAAATAATCAGAATATAAATTAGCTCTTTAAGAGGATTTCCTTTTTTAGTGATTATAAAAGTACATCTATCTATGCAGTATACCCATGCAGCATGAGATTGATTTTCCTTAAACAGTCCTCAGAGGAAACATAATTTTGTTGCCCACAAATGAACTAAAATCAAGTTTAAGCCCCATTAAAAATGATTCTGGGCAAAATACCAACATTTTTAAAGGAGAGTTCTATGATGTTAATTTAGAAGAGTTATTATACTTATTATAAATAAGTTATTATTATAATTAATAACTTTCATGTTCTCAGATCTTTAAAACAATGTCAACATAATCATATCTCCTTAAAATTTATGGGAGTGGAAACAAGTGATATTGTCGTAGATATGGGAGGATTTTTTGAGTGATGAAGTTTCTGTGTTGCCAAATGTTTTTCAATAGAATCATTTAGCTTATAGGTCACATTTGTCATATACCAGCTACACTCTACCTATTAATTATAGGTTCTTTATTATGGAATATTTCAAATGCATACAGACACGCAGTGTCCTGTAACAAATGCCCACCAATGAGGAACATCATTAACAATTGTGTTTGAAGGGCGCCTGGGTGGCTTACTTGGTTAAGTGTCCAACTTCAGCTCAGCTCATCATCTCACAGTTTGTGAGTTCGAGCCCTGAGTCAGGCTCTGTGCTGACAGCTCCGAGCCTGAAGCCTGTTTCGGATTCTGTGTCTCCATCTTTCTGCCCCTCCCCTGCTCGCTTGTGTGCACACATGCTCTTCTCTCTCTCTCTAAGAATAAATAAACATTAAAAAAATTTTTTTAAATTGTTTTTGAAAAATTAAAATATTACAGTTGTGTTCCTCTTGGTTCCATTTCCATGACCTTCCTTTTTTCTCTAGGTCTCACTTTGCAGCAGTTGATGTACATCATCTTTGTTTTGTAGTTTTATCATATATGTCATATCCATAGATACCATAGACTTGTTTTATAATTTAAGATTTTTATCTACATGGTATTGTACTCTGTGCATCATTCTGCAAGTTACTTTCTTGACTCCATACATGAGTTCAAGAGAAATTAATGTTGACGCATAATCTAGTTTATTATAATGGCTGAATGGTATTTATCATGTAACTACATCAGAATTTATCCACTTCCCTATTGATGGGCTTAAAAGTTTCTCCTGACTCTGGTGAAGAACACTTCAGTGAACATCCTTGTACATTCTTTTCTGTATCACCTTGTATCTATTTCTTTGGGTTATCTACCTAAAAAAGATTTGTTGGGTTGTATGATATAGTTCAATTTTAGTAAACATTGCCAAATTACTTTTTAGAATGATTCTAGCAGAATTCATTCCTAAGAGTAGTGTATAACAATTCCTATTTCTTTATATCCTAACCATATCTTCAGATATTAAATATTTACCAATCTGATAAATATTATTCTTACCTTCATTTTCCTGATGATTACCGAGGTTGTACATCTTCCATGTTGACTCATCATTTTTACTTCTGTGAATTGTTTAGTTCTTTATATATCCTGGGTAATTATGCTTTGGTATACAATTAGCAAATGCATTTTTCCTTGTCTATAAGTTGCCTTTTAATGTACCTTTAAATATATGTATTAATGAGGAAGTTATGTTCTGGTCATTTAACTTTAATTATGCACTCTTTTATTATAGAAATAATTTAAACTATGATATAGCTGAATATACCTCTAATCTCCTTTCTATCACATCTAGTAATTTTCTCCATCGAGGTCTTTTTTACTATCTATTAGTTTTGTTTTCACTTTTTTATGAGGCTTTTTAAAAATTACAATTTAAGTGACTTTTGTGGGTATATAAAAAGGCTAGTGATGATTGGTCACTAATCTTGTTTGCACCAACTTTACTGAACCTCGATTTTCCCCCACAGAAAGACATATAAATATAATAAATATGTTTCTTCTTTTCCAGCATTAATCACTAAATTTTTCTTATTTTAGTGAATTGATTAGGAACTCCACTACAGTATCCAATAGTAGCACCTTCTCTTCCTGACCTTAAAGATAATGCTACTAAAGCTTGCTTATTAAGTATGAAATTTGCTCTACTTTTTGGAAGATTCCTGTTGTATGAGTATCAGTCAGGATTTGGGGTTAGAAGTCACAGAAATTCACCCTGACTAACTTCACCTGAAGTTGGACAAATCCATTTCCAAGGATGCTGCTCAGGACACTGTTACAGCTATTGTTGGTTCTTAGCACTGAATGCTGGTTCTATCATGTTCACTGCCATGGCTACCAGAACAAAACTTCCCAACCATTCTTACATCTTGTATTCACTCTCTCAAGATTCCAAGGCCCAGATAAGAGCATCCAATTAGCTAAAAGCAGGAACTGAGTATGACTGGGTTTGACTTTCTTCTTGTACTACTCAGGTCTAGTTTTGGTATCAACATTGTATGAGCTTCATAAAATGAGTCAGAACACCTTCCTTTCTTTCTCTTTCTCTCTTGTTCTTTTTTCTTCTCTTCCTTCCTCATTCCTTCTCTCCCTCCCTTCCTCTCCTTTTCCCTTTTTTTCTGCAATGATTTGTACAAGTAGGAGAGTATCAGTTTCTTGAAGGTTTCATAAATTGTAAATCCATTCAGGCTGGTGACTTGTTTGGGGATGACGATAGATGGATAGATGAAATTTAATCATTATTTGTCTATTCAATTTTTTCTGTTTCTATTTTTGGTCATTTTTTTCTAGAGACTTATCAATTTCATTTAATTTTTAAATTTTACAAAGATAAAGCTACCATTTTAAGTTAATTTTTTAGATTTGTGCAGTATTTGTAGCTGTAGCCCCTTCAGTTATGTATTGTACTTTCTCCTTTTCCCTGCTTAATCTTGCTAGATGTTTGTCTGTTTCATTTGATTTTTTTTCAAAGAGCCAACTTTTACATTATCAAGTTAATTACATTTACCAAGTTTTAAAAATTGTGGTACAATATTTATGGCCTAAAAGGAATAGTAATTAGAATTTTAGTCATAAGTAGTAACTTCTAGGAAGAAGTTAAATTTTTTTTTGTTTTGATGACACTGAAAAGTTCCCTGGAAAATATGAATTAAGATTTTTTTTTCCTATGTAGGTCTTGTGAGGAAATCTTAATAGATGTACATGATTGTAGAGACATTTAGATAATTTCAAGTGAATATATGCTTATATAGGATTTATTAAACAATTACCATTATGATAAACAGTGTTGCTGCAAAGAGAAACATGCACACCCAGTCCTCTAAGAGTTTTCAAACAATGAAAATTTATAGCCATTCTTTACTGTCCACCATACTCTGTTATGAGTTAAGGCCTTTATTAACCAAGTTCTCATGACACTGGGCACTGGTTTTTTGGGAGAGTAAGTGACCATCCTGGACCTCACAACTTTCTCTTCATACCAGACCACACTATGGCCCAAGGAGTGATATTTACTCTGCCCTTTTAGAGTCCGAGAAAACATTGTTTAGTGGTCTGGCATCATCTATATTTATTTGGCTTGATTTGGGAAACAGTATAATCCTAGTTCTTGATGAAAGGATTTTCGTGTATTGACCTTAAGGGTCATGACATTTGTGGGATTATTTCCACTCAGAGTCATTTGTGGAAAAAATATGTACTAATCCTTAATTTAGGATTAAAATGGATATGCCCAAGAGAAATGGGTCTATAAAATTCATCTGAATTTGAGAAATGCAATAAACATTCTAAAATATCTTGTTGGCTCAGTTACTTCTGCCCAAAAGCCAATTGGAGATCTGTTCTATATCAACGTTTTTCAGCTCCTTTGTGAGAAAGAGCTGTTTTTCATTTGCTTGCAGCCTTGAAGAAGAGTCAAACAATATCAAGGATGGTCCTCTTCAGAGCCTTTAGAAGGTCCACCTTAATGCAAGTGTTTGTCTCCCCAGGAGGAAATCAGATGAGCTAAATTTATGAGTTCAGCCAGAGAAAGTGGCTGGGTATCAGCAGCTAATCCATGTCTTTTGAGGTCCCCTGGCTGATCCACAAGATGTCAAATAATAATTATCTTTCTGTTGTGTGTCAGAGTCCAGGAAGTGGGGAGTGAGATAATGTATATGAAAAGACAGGTAGAATGCCTGAAAAATAGTCTTCAATAGATTACTCCTCTGCTTTCCCCTTCTCCTCCTCATCTCATCCTTAGCCCACCCCTTGTCTATGCAACCTCTAAAGGTCTGATTGAACAATGGCACTATACACTTAATGTTACAAGACTCTTTAACATGCTCTGATTGCTACAATTTCATTGGATGGAAGCATTTTGGTTGGCAACCAAAATAAGGCTAACAGACTTTGTCACAGAATTCCCACCAAGTAGGACACATAAAATGACTTGGAGACCTGGTCGTAGTTCCTGCAGCTATTAGTCATGGTGTGTTAGTGGAACCCAATCTCAAAAAGTTATTTCCTAAATGCTTTCCAAAAACCTGGTTCTTCACACAGATAGTTTTGGCCAACTGTAATGACAGGGAGAAACTAGTGTGTCAGGAAGAACAGAATTTATGCTTTAAGTTTAACTTTGTTTGGGATCAAATGTTCCTTGAAAATAAACCTTCACCTGATCCTAATTTTCATCTCAATTTCCTAGACTGGTGATTTGAGTATTGGAGATTCAGTTCTTAAACTCTGTTTATGTGGTATGAATACAGAAATGGTCTAGTTCTGAGTATCAGGATCATGATCAATGTTTTGATGTAAACTCAAAACCTCTGTAAGTCACATGTTATTTTTTGAAGCATAGGAATTGGACTTTGCAAACAACATAAATCCCTTTGTTTGAGAAACTTTAAATGAGCATTGAGTTTTCTTGCCATAAAGTTCTGCACTGCTTCTAAAAATTTTCCTTAAAAAACAGCTCTGAGAACCTGAGACTGGCAAAGAAGTTGGATAGTTGAATGGGAAAATGATAGAGAAATCCGTTTTGTGGTAAAGGAGAACAAAAAGGGGGGGGGGGAGTAATTATTTTCGATCTAAAATTTTATTTTAAATTTCTAGTGTATAGTTTTCAAGACTGGTAAAAATCTCAATCTGTTTTATTCTAACACATTACAGTGTTAGATGGGTGCTAGATATCCAGTGTAGGAATGTCACTCCCTTAAATTTTAATAGCAAAAGAGAGAGGAACATAAAGGAAATAAGGCTCAAGCGTAGGCTCTGAAAGTTGATGGAATATCAAGGGCACTTGGGGATTATAGAGGTAAACTAAGAGGAAATTGAATTTGAGCAATGCTTCAGTTTTACTAACATTACAAGTGTCAGCCAATTCTAATATTTTGTAATTACAATATTTTGCTAGTATTTTGTGATTTTATAGGTGGTAAGTTTGGATGGCGGAGACACAGGACTAGGCATCAGGGTAATGGCTGGTTGGAACCCAGTAAAGCTCTGACTAATAATCCAAGGGTAGCTTAAGGGGATCAGGAGTATATAAGGAGGGGAAGGAGCACACAAAGGGACACCTGTCCCACTTTATAGTTTAAGCAAAAATCAGCCCTGCCTGACTACACTGTTATTTCACAAGCCAGCTTGGATCCACATTACATGTGAGTCTGTTAAAAATTTAAGTTTCCATATGACACTTCATATCAGTACAATCAGAACATTGGCAATGGGGCCTGAGAATATGAGTTTCAAACAAATAGCCTAGGTAATTCACATTCATGTTTGACCTCTGCACATAGTAAGTCAAGAGTAGAAAAGTGTTGTGTGAGAAAGGAACTTAACAAACACCATACATAAAAATGGCTGTGCTCAGGGCTTCACAGCCCTCAGGTCCAAGATCCCCTCTGCAATTGCCTTTAAAATGATTAAGAAAATTTCAAATGCAGATTTTGGGAGAAGCTCTGGTATAGAAGTAAAAGAAGGGAAGAACTGCAAAATACCAAATAAATAGAGAAACACCACTTATTGGAAAATAATGGCCAGAGCCAGTTTAATGTCACTCTGTTTCTCTTCTTGAAACCTATAATCTATACTGAGCTGACTGCGTTTCCTCAGTTGGACCATATTTTTCTTTGCCTCTGTGCCTTTGTGTTTGTTGTTCTCTGCCTGATGTCCTACTCAGAGAGCAGATTTCTATTTGTCACTTACATCGTAATTCAGTGTCACTTCCTCTGGGAAGCCTGAACACCCCAAAGTTCATAGTTTACAAGTTTCTATAATAATAATTAATACACTCTACTGAATTACTTGTCCTTCCCGTTAGCCCATATATTCTTCAGGGCATCTCTTAAAGTTAAAATACAGCTCAGTTCATGAATTTATGTAACAACATACAGCTTAATTCATGCAAGCTGCTCAGGAAATGTCCTTTAAATTAGTAAATGACAAATGTCTTGATGTTCCAAAACATATTCCTTAACCAGGCTGAATGTTTTCCTTGCCTAAGATTCCATCTGGGGTAACTGAGAATTTTTGCTTAATTAATGAAACCAGTCAGTTATCCAGTTGTGTGAATTAATTCCACCTTTGGTTTTCCAGAGATGGGAGCTACAGATGAGGAAGATGGGCAATGGTAATTTTGACAAAGAATTTTTAGGGCCAAATTGGTTTTGGGTTTAGCCCCATGCAATGAATGAGTGAAGCCCATGTGAAGACACTGAGGATGAGGAGGCTGGGGGGAAGGCCACAGAAAGGTGAGAAAGGGGGCACCTGGGTGGCTTAGTCGGTTAAGCGTCCGACTTTCGCTTGGGTCATGATCTCACGGTTCGTGGGTTCGAGTCCCGCGTCGGGTTCTGTGCTGACTGCCAGCTCAGAGCCTGGAGCCTATTTCAGAGTCTGTCACTCCCTCTCTCTCTGACCCTCCCCTGCTCACGCTGTCTCTCTCTGTCTCTCTCCTAGAAATAAATAAAACATTAAAAAAAAAAAAAAAAAAAGAAAGGTGAGAAAGGACGTATGTTTGGGGTGGTGGGGAACAAGCTGCTTATTTCATACTTTTACCTAGAAACGACGCTGCACTCAGAATAGAGAGATACAACCCTGCTGTGAGCGCCATGGCCTCCTCATAGTTCAACATAAAACTCAAGCTGGTCCTAGCTCCACGCTATTGAATAGGTGAAATCGGTTTTTGGGAGCCTGGCCTCAGAATTGGGCCACCCTATGGAAAAACACATTCAAACTCCCAGGAAACAGATTTACAAACAAACTTTTGGAATCTAACCAACTCAGAAATTGAATAAGGTCTAGATTACACTTCTCTTGTAGATCAACTTAGTAATAAGAGCATGTCATATTTGTGAAGACAAAGGTCAGGACCCTAGAGTCACAAGAGACGCTTTACGGGATAGAAACTAGAGGCAGTCTGAGGGGCAGGAGAAATTAAAAGAGAAAACTCCATTTCCTAAACAAATAGTAACAAAATGACCAAACTTTCTGAATCTGAAAGCAGACACATGATTTTATGAGTGTTCATAACATAACATATGTGTTGGCGAACTCCAGAGAGTCAGTGGTAAGGTCAATATATAAAGAGGGTGATTCAAGCTGTGCCAAAATACAAGCAAGACTGACCAGGCCAAAACAAACAAACAAAAAAGGCAGATGGTTTAGTCTAAGCCAATCTCAATTCTAAACCTCTGTAACAAATATGTATTAAGCCTGTGTGTGTATGTGTGTGTGTTACACCTAGGCACATAAGAGGTGTTTAATAAATATTATTGAATGAATGAGTGAATGAGTGAGCATTTACTGTGTGTCAGGTATTATACTGATGCTGATAAATCATTCTAAGCACAAATAGTATTTCTAATCATGGACATTACAGTGTAGTGAAATGACAATTAGAAGTATCATGTGTAGAAAAGGAAGCGCCAGTTTCCAGTGTAGCACATGGAAAAGCGTTTAATTTAAGCCAGAGGGTCAAACAAAAGATGTCTATGGAAATGTAGAAGGGAGAGAAGGCAGGGGACAGAGTTGCAGCATAGAGCTCTATAGGTAGTACACTGCACAACCCAAGGGGGTGCCATTCGCATATGAGTTGGCCATGGAGGAAAGACTAGGATGGAACAGTATATGCAAAAGGCCTGGAATGTAGAAATGTAGTAAATGTAATCAAGGAGCTGTAGGAAGGCAAGAGAAAAGTCAAGTAGGAAGAAGTAGACAGTGCCTTGTTCAAGGAAGGTTAAGGATTTGGGACTTTATTCTAAGGAAGAGGGAAACCACTTACAGGTTTGATATTTATTTTGGAAAGAAATCCAACATTCCTGGTTGAAGAGTGTTTTTGAGAGTGGCAACAGTGAATGCTGTGCAGAGGGCTGTACAGTAGGGTAGGCCACAGTGATGAGAAAGACAGCTCAGCATACGGGTTATGGTCAAAAGATGGGGCAGTTGGTTGGGTTTGGGGATTAAGAAAAAAAGTCAAGTATGTGTAGTGTGTATGAAATTAAAAGGTGTGCATAAAAAAAATGAAGCAACAGAAAAAGAAATCAAATCTACTCTCGGAACCAAAACCTTTTAACCTCTCTCTTACATGAGGGGTTCCTCTTCTCCCTTCCTGCAACTGAAGGCACCTGCTTTATACTTTTCTCCTTTGGGATACTGGATCCCTCTAAGCAGATTTTTAGGGTTTCATAGTTGGAATCCATGAACTTGGATGGGAAAAAAATTATGTCTTTATCCTCACAGATACCTAACTAATTCAACACTTTCTTCAGTTATGAATGTAGACAGCAAATGAAGGAAGTCATTTCTTGATGATAAAGTTGCAAATACTTCTACATTTTGCGATGTTTCTGGCTTGAACAACCAAGGGAGATATTTATTGAAATGAGGAAAACTAGAGAAAAGGCAAGGTTGGAACTGAGTGGGTGGACAGAGATGATATAATGATTTTAGAAAATACTGAGATATAATTAAGCTCAGTTCACCTGTGAACTCAAGAAATTATATTGAAACACAAAAACTTATGTCATCTGTAGTCTAAAACTTTAAGCCAAAGCTAGAATTCTGCTAAAAATATGAAGCGTTAACCATGAAAAGTGTTAATATTCATGGCAGTGTTTTTAAAAGCCACTTATAAGGTAAATCTGTTCTGGGATGCCTGATTGGCTCAGTAGGTTAAGCGTCTGACTCTTGATCCCAGCTCAGGTCTTGATCTCAGGGTCATAAGTTCAGGCATCCTATTGGGCTCCACACAGAACATGGAGCCTACTTTAAAAAAAACAATCGGCTCTTTGAAATGGAATTAATTGCCTAACAGAGCTGTTTTCTTCCCGTCAACTTTATGTTAACTAAAAGGACTCAAGAGTGTGGATATTACTTAAATTAAGTAGTCATTATGTTTCAGAGGAAGCTTTTATAATCATTCAGCTGAATATACTTAACTGATCATTTTAACAATTCTTTTGAAAATCTACATACAATCAAAACGACTTCCTTTATTGTACAGATGTAAACACACATACATACCTTCCTAATCTTTTTATTAGACTGATTTTTGTGGCATTGCCATTTTTTGGTCAAAAATAGTTGAATATCAACTGTTTCATATCGATTTCACATGGTTTGACCTAAAATTCTGGAACAGCACCATGAGATCTCTGATATAAGTAAAAAGAATCTCAGGGGCTCTTGGCTGGCTGTCAGTAGAGCATACAACTCTTGATCTCAGGGTTATGAGTTTAAGCCCCACATTGGATATAGAAATTACTTTTTTTTAAAGTTACCATAAAAGGAATCTCTGATACTCATGTCATGGAACAACTTCACATCAACTCTGACTAGACAGACCAATGGATAGACAGATGGATGGGTGGATGGATATTTTCCTGCTGAATCTGAAGGAAGTATATGTTCATTTCTATTTTTAGCCATTTCAAGTTTCTTGGAAACATAGATTTTTAGACCTGGAAACAAATTCAGGTACTCAGTGAATTTAGGTAGTTGGTCAAGTCAATAAATGTTGCCATTTATTGATGATGATTATGATTATAGATATGGACTTTAAGGTCAAAGAGATCTTGATTTATCTATTTATATGACAAGGTGTTTTTCATGTTACCATTAAGGCAGATATTAATAGAAGCCAACTTAAAATGGTGAGCAAAACTTCTTACCAATCTACATGGGATTGTTCTTTCGGGACTCAGTTCTCTCAGTGATGGAGATCAATGAAGGATAAAAGCTTATGCATCACAGATTTGCCATGAATATTAAAGGAAATTAATGCATAGAAAGTATTTAGCAAAATGCCTAACATATAGTAAGATTTCAATATATGGTACATATTGGCAATACTGTGGACCAAACGCTCATTTTAAAGCTAGAAAAACAGTATCACGCAAGTCCTTTCCTTCTCCTCACAGCCCCACGTAGCTGTAAAACTAAAACTCTGCGTAGGTTTATTCTCAGATAACCTTGCCAGTATGGTGGCAAAGATGGCACCAGTAGCTCTAGGCTTACATTGTCTTCGTTGCTCATGATCCCAATGAGAAGGGCTCTTCTTTGCATAGAAAATGGTGCATGATGAGCAAATTATAGGGGTCGGTCACACTGGAACCACATGCAAAGGATTTATGAAAAATTGGGCTTCTATAACTAGAAAACAGGATGAAGTAAAGGCAGACAGGAACCACAGCTACCACAGTTCACTTTAGGGAAGCAAAGGGTAAATGAAGAGAAGTGTATGTGTGGTTATGGTGGTGGTGGTGGTGGGTGGAGGTGGTGGTGGTGGGTGTGTGAGTGCATGTGCATATGTGTTTGTGAACTGTGATTGTGACTCAGAGGAAGTCTGAAGCAATGGACTGAAACCACAAAAATGATCAGTTCCTAAAGAAGAAAAGAGATGAAGAATGAGCAGTCAAAAGAAGTATCATATTTACATTCCTTCCTTTTACACTATTTTGCACAATTTCTTGTTGTTTAATATGTTAAAGTCAACTACAAAATTATGAATTAGAGCAATCAAATTCATACTCCTTTGGTTTCAATTACCAGAAATCTATCTCAGATCACTATCTCCTGAACACAAAGACTGGAGTTGCAGATAGGCATGAGCCTACCTGAAGATGACAAGGCCGGACCAGATTCCTATACCAGCAGATATAGATGACTAACCTGTTTATATTTGCAAAGACAAGATCAGACAGGTACACTCATGAGGTTTAGCTCCTATAATATAAAAGAGCAGGAAAGGTAGAACTTCTTGAAGAAGATTCCATAATAATCTGAAGCTGGTATCACCAAAATACATGGGCAACAATAGGAACTTTCTAAATAAGTGTGAGTAACCACTGAATGAGTTTATGTAATAAGCAGGATCATCAAGAATTTATACTGTTTTGGGGGCACCTGAATGGCTCAGTTGGGTAAGCATCCGACTTTGGCTCAGGTCACGATCTCATGGTTCGTGGGTTTGAGCCCCGTGTCGGGCTCTGTGCTGACAGCTAGCTCAGAGCCTGGAGACTGCTTCAGATTCTGTGTCTCCCTCTTTCTCTGACCCTCCCCTGCTCATGCTGTCTGTCTGTCTCTCTCTCTCTCAGAAATAAATAAAACATTAAAAAAAATTTTTTTAAGCATTTATACTGTTTTTGCTCTGTTGATCATAATTTGCATCAACCCAACATCCTTCATCTCAGAGTGATGCTCAGAAATATTAAAAATATCCCAAAGCCATGCAACTTATAGGTTAGAAGGCAAAGTTGGGAACCCAGGTTTCTTGATTTTTACCTATAGCTCTTTATTTATCCTAGTCACACTTGACCATGAATCAGAATCACTTGTTATAGAGTTTGTTAAAATACACACTGAACTCTGAACCTCAGAAAAAACGCCCAATAATCTGCATTTCTTTCAAGTTCCCAGATGATACTGATGTTTCTAATTCAGAGACTACACTTTAAAAATGACAGGTTTATATATTACCTTTAATGTTATCTCAGTAATAAATATGGGGTGTAATTAACTGCCAACCCTCACTGAGAACTTACTATGTGCTAAGCACTGTTCTGGGTACTTTATGTATATTAATTCCCATGAGACAGGTGTGAGACAAGTAACTTGCCCAAGGTCATATGGCTAATAGGTGGCAAAGCTGAGTTGCAAAATCAGGCAATCTGGCTCCAAAGGCCAGTGTCTAATAGTACATTATTGTCCACTTGCAGTGCTTCAGTAGTATCTGTGGGTACACAAATCTACCCTTGTAACATACCTGGTATAAATTCAGTAGCCAATACAGACATACTGGCATACAGAAACAGAGGTGATGAATGAGAAAGAATTTTTCTAGTAATGTCCACAATATCTCCATTGCCAGGACCTCTACAAAATATAACCAGTCATAGTTTTAAAATTATCTAATTGCTGGAGCACCTGGGTGGCTTAGTCGGTTAAGCGTCTGACTTTCGCTTAGGTAATGATCTCGCAGTTTGTGGGTTCGAGCCCCGCGTCGGGCTCTGTGCTGGCTGCTAGCTCAGAGCCTGGAGCCTGTTTCAGTCTGTGTCTCCCTCTCTCTCTGACCCTCCCCTGCTCACGCTATCTCTCTCTCCTAGAAATTAAAAAAAATATATTAAAATTATCTAATTGCTAATAATTCCTAAAAATATAAAATAAATTAAACATAAAAAAATACTAATTAGTAAGCACTAATCCGAATATTGACAAATGTTCAGTTTGGTTGCTCCTTCTTTGGTTAACAAGAATATGGAAGCAGAGGGCCAAGTAAATATAAAGGGAAGTGAGGCCAAGAAGACTAAGAAACCTCCAAACAAGTTGTCCAAATATTAAGGGTTAAAATGATAGAGGAAGCTGGAATCTGAATTCATGGAATTTAAGAGCAGGACTGGGAGGGCAGGAAATGGTGGATGTCATAACTTGAGTAATTTGGTTGCAAGTCACAAGAAGCTTAGATGCCTTAAGAAAAACTGTACTAAAATACGATGAGATTACTCATATCATTTAGTTAATAATTTCTTCTAGAATGTGTCTCTTTGCTGATGAATTCCTGAGGCCCCGCTGAAGTGTCTCCTCCCCGCTAAGGTCTACTAACAGCATAATTAATCACTATTGCACTGAAGAGCTCATGACATTCACCTCAATCAGTTGTTCTACCTGTTTGTCTTCCTCACTAGGAAAAGAGCAAAAAGATTCTGTGTGTTTTCCCATCTTTGTTTTCCCTGAATCTATTGACCATGGTAGGGGAAAGGGGAAACGAAAATAAAAAGAGGAAAGGAAAGAAAGGAACAGAAGAGACAACAGTAAGGAGGAGAAAGGAAAGGGGAGTGAAATAAATCATATTCCCCTTCATTTAAGGAAACTATGGTGGGTGAGAGATGTGGTAGCCTGGTTGGTAGATAATCAAAATCTCAACTCTACCTTATAACAGTAAACGTTGTTGAATGACATGAATTGCTCTACCACTTTGGGAATAAAGCTGCAATTTTAAAATGCTTTGGATCAAGTCTTTATTTTTATCTTGTTTTTCTGCAGCTTACTGAAACCACTTAGCCACTTTTAAGTATGTGAAATATATAATCTGACTCATGATATAGAAGACATTTTCTAGATAACAATATCAGTAAATATATGGCCGCACTTCCAGTTATGATCTACTTTTATTTTTTTCTAAGTTGACAACCTAATTTTCTCAGTGACTGATGCTACTCAGCAGCTAGTGTATTGCATTCACAGATCTAAAACTGGACTTTAAAATAGTAGTTATTAGTAGGCGTATGATGGTTAATTTTATATGTCAACTTGACTGGGACACAGACTGCCAACATATTTGACCAAACATTATTCTATCTTGGGAGGAGATTAACATTTGAACAAGTAGGCTGCATAAAGCACATTGCTCCCTCTGGTGTGGGTGGGCCTCATCCAATCCTCTGAAAGCCTGAATAGGAAAAAAAAAAAAAAAAAGCTGACCTGATCGTCTTTCAGTAAAAGAAAATTTTTACTGCCTCACTGCTGAGCTAAGATATTAGTCTTTTTCCTATCTTTGGACTCAAACTAAAACATTGGTTCTTCTTTGGTCTTGAGCCCCAACTTGGACTAGAACTTATAGCATCACCTCTCCTGGTTCTCAGGTCTTTGGACTCATACTAGAATTACTGCCATCAACTCTCCTGGGGCTCCAGCTTGCCCACTGCAGATTTGAGACTTCTCAGCCTCTGCAATTGCACAAGGCAATTCCTTACACACACACACACACACACACACACACACACACACGCATCCTGGTGGTTTTGCTTATCTGTAAAATTCTAAGTAAATCAGTAGGAATATGTACCTGTGTTTTTAATGTGAGAAAAGGTAGGAAGTTAGGTTTGGACAAATCTGAAGCTGTTTTTATGGATATTAATTTGTTTACATAATATTTATTAAATAAAATATAATGGTAGAAAGGACATTGAACTGGGAGCCCAGATGCTTGAGTTCTAGGATCGGATTCTTACTACAAATTATATGAGACTTTGACCAAATCACTGAACCCTTCAAGTTCCCTCACATTAAAAGCAAAAAGATGAGATATTTAGTTTCAGGATAGCAAAAACATCCAGATCCTATACTGCTCTCTGGAAACCAACCAAAATCAACAAGCAAAAATTAGCACCAGACACTCCCATTTGTGATTATTAGAAAATTTTCATTAACTTGTACCATAAATATACATGAAGAACATTTGTCCGTTCAGTGAAAATTGGAGCAGAGGAAGGGAGTAAACTGAAATGAGGGGGATACTGAGATCATAGGCTGAGAAGGCAGAGTTCCCAGAACCGGGTGGCACATATCATATCAAGGGGCAAGTCATGCACAGAACAAAGTGGATGGGCTCAAGATGCTCCTGAAACCCCACAAGATACTCTGCAGAGACAGAGGATGTGAATATTGATGAGGGTGTGTGTAGACAGGCTATCACTTCAAGAAGTTATCTTTCTGTTTGGCAGATTGGATAAGAAACTGTAAGTAATAAGCAGCCTGAGGCTATCAATCTTCATCTTCTACAGAGTATAAACTCCATGGAGGCAGGCCCTTTTATTTTTTTTCTGTTGTATTTATTGCTGTATTCCTGAAACGTAAAGCTGCACCTGACATGGAGCAGGTGCATAATAGATATTTGTAAGATAGATGGATGGATGAAGAGAGGTTATGGTTAGGTCATCCCTCTGACATACTTATCTATGCATGCATACACACACACACACACACAGACTGAAACCCTTGTATTACTTGGGACCTTGATGTAAACTGAAAAATCTTTCTACTATCTGAGGGCACCTGTCTGAATAAGAGGGAGAAGAAAATGGGAGGTAGTTTAAGTATACTGGTTTTCTCATCTTCAATGTGTATTGTTTAAGACTGATCTAAAATCAAGTACATAACCAAACAAAAGTATAGCAGGTAAGCATAACAAGGAGCCAAAAGAAGCAAATTATTCTAAAAAATATTATCATTCAGTGTGGGGAATTAATAGATTGGTTAAAGAAAGAGAGAGCTTACTATATTATATAAAGTTGTATTTTAAGCAACAAGAAAATTACAAGAGCTAAAATTGGACCATAAATCTTCCACATCATGAAAAAGACATATGTACACATGTAAATGAACCTAAGAAATCACAGATCAATGGTAAAAATTAAAGTATAAAGGACTTCAGCTTCAAGAATATTCACAATAACATGCACAAAACATGCATATAACAAGGGGTTTTGTCAGCCCCATAAGGTTAAATGGTTAAAAGAAATCTACCCAAGTCTGTCAAGAAGGGATCTTTGCTAAACCCCCACACATTGAGTTCAGATTTCAAAGGGCTCCACCTAAGAGTAAGGAGTACTGGGAAAACTTGGGACTGATGTAGTTTCAAATTATTTCAGTCCCTATAATTGGATTAAAATGATCGAAGATGGCTGGTGCCCCTGACCACCTGCCAAAGGCAAATGTAAATCAACTTTGAAAGAAAATAATTCTAGGACTCAGATTATGTCAACACTTTTTAAAAATATACTATATGATGTCTTGCACGCAATGAAAATAAGGAGACAGAGCGGCTACATGGCTCAGTTGGTTAAGCCACCAAGTCTTGATTTCAGCTCAAGCCCTGATCTTGCAGTGTGTGAGTTCAAGCTCCACATCAGGCTCTGTGCTGACAGTGTGGAGCCTGCTTGGAATTCTCTCTCCATCTCTCTTTGCCCCTACCCGACCTGTGCTCATTCTATCTCTCAAAATAAATAAACTTAAAGAAAAAAACCAACCAGACAAATAAGAAGAGAATATGATTTTAAAAATCAAGAGAAAAAACAGCAATAGAAATGGATGCACAGAAGTTCAGATAGTGGATTATAGGTACAACTTTAGAATTTTTAATAGAGAAATTTTTTTAAAACCTAAAATTGAGGGGCACCTGGGTGGCTCACTTGGTTAAGTGTCTGACTTCAGCTCAGGTCATGATCTCACAGTTCATGGGTTTGAGCCCCGCAATGGGTTCTGTGCTGACAGCTCAGAGCCTGGAGCCTGTTTCAGATTCTGTGTCTCCTTCTCTCGCTGCCCTTCCCCCACTCATGCTCTGTCTCTCTCTGTCTCAAAAATAAATTAAAACTACAAAAAATTTTTAAAAACCTAAAATTGATTCTTTAAAAGACTAATAAAATTGATAACCCCCTGATGAGGCTCATAAAGAAAAAAGAACCAGAAATAAAAAGATACATATCATTTCAGAGCATACAGATATTTTAAAAATTATAATATCATTTACAGATATTAAAAACTCTATGGTCCTAATTTGAAATTTTAGGTAAAATGGACAAGTTTCTAGAAAAAAAAAAAGCAACTTTCCAAAACTAATACAGGAAAAAATAAAAAATTTTAACCATCTAATAAACTTAAATTAAAAACCATAACAAAGACACATTGTGATATCCTCAGAAGTATCACACTCATTTGTTTCTACTTAAAAATTTTTCATCTTTTTGAGAATGCATTCCTTATTTTGGCCATAGAAATGTTTGAGGAATTTTAAAAATTATGAGTACTTATTTCCATCTTATTTTACTCAATGTTATCAAAACCCTTCTATGATTTATTTCTGAGGATTGTATGTATTAGCTTTTCAATTATATTGCAAATTGTAGGGCAGGGGAACACGTGGAATACGAGTAAAAGAAGAAAAGGGAGAAAAACACGGAAGGAGGGAGGAAAGAGAAAACTGTTCTGAGTTGAATTATAGTTCTCCATCCACATCCTCTTTGGTCTGTTTATAGCCTTCAAACATGTAATAGTCATAGTCACTGATATTATCAAATATAAAATATATTCAGAGAAGTAATAGGAAAAAGTGATTAAGGGGTGTGTGTGTGTGTGTGTGTGTGTGTGTGTGTGTGTGTTTACATGTAGGTGTGTTGTCTTGCAATCCTTGAGCAAGGTCCTTGGACAAATTACTTAACCACTCTAATTTTCAATTTCCTAATCTATCAGATAGAGATCATCATGGTAGACCTCACACATCATTGTACAGGTTACGTGAGAAAACACATGGAACAGTATTAGCACAGAGCCCAGAAGAATTCTATGAATAGTAGCTATTATTTATGATTATAATGGAGAAAATTAAAATGTGTGACTTGATTTTAGGTTTTAAAATATATAGATGAGGGAAATCCCAAATCAAATCGATGTTTATGCTTACTTTATGGAAATTAAAAGGTTCTATACTAAATGGTATAAGTGAATAGGTGATTCTGGGAAATACTTCTAAGTTAGGCTACCTGGTAGCCTATAAGTTGATCAAAACATTTGACGTTTTTCAAAAGAAAAGAGAGTGAAATAATAACTTAGTCATTTTTTTTTAAATGTTTTATTTATTTCTGAGAGAGACAGAGACAGAGAGATGCAGAGAGCAGGAGAGGGTCAGAGAGAGAGGGAGACACAGAATCTGAAGCAGGCTCCAGGTTTTGAGCTGGCTGTCAGCACAGAGCCCGATGTGGGGCTCGAACCCACGAACCATGAGATCATGACCTGAGCCGAAGTCGGACGCTCAACCGACTGAGCCGCCCAGGTGCCCCTAACTTAGTCGTTTTTTGAAAAATATACCAGGGACACTGCATCCCTGCCAGTTGTCTGCCACGTGGTTTATTGAAACTGCCCAATATTGTCTGGAATTCCCAAGCCTCAGCAGTATAAAAATAATTCCCTGGGGGCACCTGGGTGGCTCAGTCGGTTAAGTGGCCGGCTTCGGCTCAGGTCATGATCTCACAGTTTGTGAGTTTGAGCCCCAGGTCGGGCTCTGTGCTGACAGCTCAGAGCCAGGAGCCTACTTCGGATTCTGTGTCTCTCTCTTTCTCTGATCCTCCCCCACCCACACTCTATGTCTCTCTCTCAAAAAAAAATAAATAAACATTTTTTAAAAATTTGATAATAATTCCCTAGAACTGCCTCCAAATAGTTTGTATTGTGTAATTACTTAACATTACACTTCAAACTATAATATAGGGTGGATGTGCTCTGGAAATTATGCTGAATTTAGTGAGAGTCTTGCAGACGTCTGTTTTGTCAGACAAAACAGCCCCTTGATGTTTAGGGCATAGTGTTGATAGGTTCTAGAAACTTAGTACCAACAATTACTGGAGCATATTTATCATTGCAAAGAAGGCAGTTGAGAAGGGCTGGTACAAACTGAAAAAACAAGGTCACTGACATTCCAGTGTGAGCCCTCAAGAGCCCTTGAGGAAAAATAGAATCACTGACACAGGGAGCTTTCAATTGCCTGCTCTCTGATGTCTAAACAAAATAGACCAGATTCATTTTTTTCCCTTCCATCTTGGCTAAAAGACTACAGAAAATGGACTTTCAGTTAATTTCCAGAAAAAATATTGCTTTTAGTTAAATTTATTTTTGTATCTCAAAGATTAAGTTCCAGGCTATCACATCAAAACACATATTTTTTTAAAAATCTAAAATTTTTGTATTGAATTTTATTGAAAATAAATTCCACTTTAGGGGCGCGTGGGTGGCTTAGCCAATTAAGCGTCTGACTTTCGCCTTGGTCATGATCTCGCGGGCAGTTCGTGGGTTCGAGCCCCGCGTCGGGCTCTGTGCTGACTGCCAGCTCAGAGCCTGGAGCCTATTTCAGAGTCTGTGTCTTCCTCTNCCAAAAAAAAATAAAAAAATTAAAAAAAAAAAAAAAAAGAAAGAAAGAAAATAAATTCCACTTTAATTATGACAGGGGATAAAATATTCTGGTATTAATTCTTTTCTATCTCCATAAATTAAGATACATAAGAAGCACTATTTAAAAACCATGTTGAGGGGCGCCTGGGTGGCTTAGTCGGTTAAGCGTCCGACTTTCGCTTAGGTCATGATCTCTCGGTTCGTGGGTTCGGGCCCCGCGTCGGGCTCTGTGCTGACTGCCAGCTCAGAGCCCGGAGCCTGTTTCAGTCTGTGACTCCCTCTCTCTCTGACCCTCCCCTGCTCACGCTGTCTCTCTCTCTCTCTCTCCTAGAAATAAAAAAAAAGAAAAAGAAAAAAAAGAAAGCATCTTAATCTCCATAATGTTATTTTTAAAATAGAGGCGTTGCAATTAGCTTGTGCCTCTCTCCTTACCCCAAAGGAAGGCTTTCTGTAAACCATTTTCTTGTATGATTTGTGTACAAAATCAGGAAAATGGGTAGACTAAGGTGTCTAAAAACAAGGCAGAAATAACTAGTACGTTTAGATCAGTTTGCATACTGCAACATTTTTAAGAAAGACCAAGGTAGAAAGAAAAGGGGAGGAAGAAATTTGTCAGAATTTTAGAAGTTTATCAGGGAATAGCTTTGAAAGAGGGAAAAGTGGAGAAAAGAACTTTTAAAAATGTGTTGTGAGGATTATGAATGGTTCCCCTTCAGAGCTCTTTAAGTCTTACAAGGTAGGAATTCCTTTTATTGACTTAACACTATTTCTTTGAAAATGAGATCACAATGAGCCTAGACCACATGGGATCTTCAGTTCAACCTCTACCTTGCAGTATTTCCTAAATCAGAACCAAGTTCAATTTGAAAATGAGAGACCTATGTTCTTTCTAAACCATTTCTTTATCCCTATGATGGTGGGATAGGGGTACATATGTTGAGGTAAGTACTTAAATGCTTGCTAATTATAATTATTAATAGTTTTATAATCACAATCATAAAATTTTCTATCTAATTTCAATGAGCTTATTTTACCTGATTCTCATTACAACCCTATGGATTAATGAAAAAGCAAAACAAAACAAACAATATGTTCTTCCCCACAAATGAACAAAACCTTGAGGTTCAGAGAGTTCATAATTTACCTAGAATTGCAATGATAGTTATTAGCAGAGTTCAGACAGGCTAGTCCAGTCAAAAGGGATCTGAAGTCTCTTCTCCATTGTACTGAGGGAAAACAGGTAGTAAAATAAATACTGACAATGCTACGTGGAGAAAACTCCTTCCTAGTTAGCCTCTTACAAATTATTAAATCCTATCATTATCTAACTTTTCAAGTAATATTATAATCAAAATAGAAATAATAGAGGAAAAGAGAACAGTGAACATGAAGCTTACTTTCTATCATTCTGTAGGTGTTTATTCTATCAATTCTACTAATTTTATCTCAGGTTGGGGAGTTTACTATTTTAAGATATAGCTACTCTGCTGTTCTTAGCAATATGTGATATGTATAAAATTCCTCACACAATAGCTAACATACAGTAGGTATTTTGTTTATCTATTGTTGCATTAAAATTTAGAGATTTAGGGGCTCTGGGGTGGCTCAGTAGGTTAAGTGTCCAACTTCAGCTCAGGTCATGGTCTCACGGTTTGTGGGTTTGAACTCCACATCGGGCTCTGTGCTGATAGCTCAGAGCCTGGAGCCTGCTTCGGATTCTGTGTCTCCCTCTCTCTTTTCCCCTCCCCTGCCTGCCCTCTGTCTCAAAAATAAATAAACATTTTTAAAAATTAATAAAATAAGTGAATAAATAAAATTTAGAGGTCTAAAAAATTCATTTTATGACAAACTGGGTGAAAGGTAATGGGGGGCTTCCGGTTATGGAATTAACAAGTCATGGGGATAAAAGCTACAGCATAGGGCATATAACTAATGGTATTGTAATAGTGCTATAGATGGCAGCTCCATTTGTGTTGAGCATAGCATAGAATTGTTGAATCACTATGTTCAACATATGAAACTAATGTGACATTGTATGTCAATTATACTTCAATTTAAAAAACCATTTTAGTATATTTAATGATATGATATCATAGGAATTAGGGTAAGATACAGCTGAACCATTCTTATCACATCATAAGAGTTCATTCCGTGGTATTCATGACAAAGGGGCATGGCTGGAGAGTCTAAGCTGGCTCCACTCACGTGTCTGCTGCCTTGGTGGGGATGGCTGAATGCTGGTCTCAAGTGGGACTTTGACTCCAGCTTCTATATGTAGCTTCTCTAAGTGATATTTGCAGGATAGTCATACTTCTTCCATGAAAATTCAGGGCTCTCCAGGAGAGTATTCCAGGAGACTCAGGCAGAAGCGATAAGACTTCTAATATAACCTCAAAATCCAACAGCATTACTTCGACCACATTCTTTGGCCCAGCACCCAAGGCCAACCCAGATTCAAAGAGAGGGAAATTTGTAGCCATCATTTATTACCACAGTGGACCTCAGTAAATCTTTTTTCTTCCCCTTCCAGTAGCAGTTTCCACATTATCTGATCCCTCCATGAAATAGGAATGAAAATTTTTTAAAAAAGGAAATATGATCCACAATAAAGAATAAAATCAGTTAATAGGAGTAGACCTAGAATGACAGAGATAATGGAATTAATAGTCAATGACTTTAAAATATTTTTATAAGTCTTCTAAATAAACTCAAGAAAATAATTATATAAAGAAGATATAAAGAAGAATCAAGTGAGACTTTATGGTTAAAAATATATAAAATGAAAAATTAACTGGATGAGTTTAATAGCATTCAGCATTACAGAAGGAAAAAACTAAGAACTCAAAAAGTGAGCAATAGAAACTATCCAAAATTGAGTATACACAGAGAAAAAAAGATATAAAAAAATTAAGAGCACATCACTGACCTTTATGGAAATATTAAGTCATTTAACATCCTTGTAATTGGAGTTCCAAAAGGAGATGAGAGAGAAAGGGAACAGAATAAAAGATATTTGAAGTAGTAATGACCCAGAATTTTCCAAATTTGATAAAAACTCTAAACCCACAATTCCAAAAAAAAAGCTCTAATGAACCCCATGAAGAACAAACATAAAGAAAATTACATCAGGGCACATTATAACCAAACTGCTGAAAATCAGTGGTAGAGGATATTTTAAAATGAGAAACTACACAGTTTGTGATGCAACAGAATGACATCTTCAACTACTGAAAGAAAACTGTCAACCTATAATTTTATTCCCAGTGAAAGTATCTTCCATAGTGAAGGCAAAAGACTTTTTTAGATAAACAAAAGGTAAGCAAAGTCGTTGCCAGTAGACTTGCACTAAAAGCAACAATAACACACTAAAGGAAGTTCTCTAGGCAGAAAGATAACAATACAAAATAGAAATTTGAATCTGAACAAATGAATGAAGAATAACAGAGATGGTGAGTAGGAAGAATGTGGTTTTAAATCAATGTAGAACAGGTGAAACACAAACACAAAAAGGAGCATTAACTCATACAAAAATGTCAACACCTGGGGCTCTTGGGTGGCTTAGTCAGTGTCTCACTCTTGATTTCAGCTCAGGTCGTGATGTTATGGTTTGTGAGATTGAGCCTGCGTTGGGATCTGCACTGACAGCGCAGAGTCTGCTTGGGATTCTCTCTCTTTCTCTGCCCCTCCCCCCTCAAAATACATAAACTTAAAAAACAATGTTAACACCTGAAATGCAAATTAGAAATGGAAAGTACTTGCATTTTTCATATAAAATTATTTTTCTTTTCCATAATAGAAACAACATACATATAACACAGGTATACATACATACACACAAACCATCCTCCTCGAAATACATTTGACCTTTGTATTCAACATTCTGAATAGAATATAGAGATGACAAATACATGCATACTATCTCTTGAATATCCAGCTCATTGTCCTAATTGGAAACTGGGAACTGATTTGAAAGTTTCCTAAGCCAATAAATTCTTTTCGCTCTGGATACAATTCACAGACAATACTTTGAAATTTTAATGAGAGACTGTGAATTTATTTCCAATTAGCATGTGAGAGCCAGAAAAAAAAAATGCCACCCTCTGCCAAAGCCTACATTGCCATTTGTGAAAAATAAACAAAACAAACAAACAAACAAACAAAAAAACCCACAAATACAAAACTACTTTTAGAACACTGGACAGATGACAAGTGTTCTCCAAGCTGCTTCATCTAGAAGTACATACTGAATGCCAGCTATGTTTATGGCATCATTTTACATAAGACCTAAAACATTATAATTTCTGAAGTTCATTCAGTATTTTGCAATATACAATTCACTTTGATATCGACTTCATCTTGCTATTGCCCTTTTTTGGTTGAAGTTCACAAAGTCCTGACTCCCAATCCACCACCCTGCTTCCTTCACTGACACTTTGCTTCAAAATCTGTTACCAACTGCAGCCTTCAGCTTAAATCAATTCCTTGGAGAGGACTTCTCATACACTCCCATAGATCTGTACTCTACCTTCACAGCACTAACACCATGATAATAATATAGTTTTTCAAGTGGCTCTTAAAAAATGTCTTGTTCCCCCACTGGTCTTAGCGTCATCAAGGCAGGACCTCCATCTGACCTTTCTTACCACTGCATTCCCCACACCATGCATGATGCCTGGAACGTGGTAGGCACCCAACTTATATGTAATACTTTTAAATATATGTTGATTCCTGAAGTGCCTGAGTCACAGCTTCATAGTCAAAGAAGGAATCTTTAGATTACTGTGTCTATATATACTTTACAATGAAAAGCCTGTAGGAAACTGGACTTCTCTTGGTTTACCATATGAACTTCAGTCACTCAACCTTTCTTCAGATTATTCATCCATAAAAATAACAAGATGTGGACAAATACATAGGTTTTAAATAGTACTCCTCAAAACTTAAAGGGTTCCTCAACTGTTGAAGAGTATTAAAGGAAACCATTTCCATTTTTTTTTAAGTTTATTAATTTATTTTGAGAGAGAGAGCACATCCACATGCACAAGCAGAGGAGGGACAGAGAAAGAGGAAGAGAGAGAATGCCAAGTAGATTCTGTGATGTGAGGCTCCACCTCACAAACCATGAGATCATGACCTGAGCCGAAATCAAGAGTCAGATGCTCAACTAACTGAGCCACCCAGGTGCCCTTACATTTTTTTCATTTAAAAGGAACACAACACAAACAACAGTCCAAGGATAGGTCTATAATAAAATATTCCCAATAATATTGACGCTGCACTGTAATGCTCACTAGAAAATTTGGAACAAAGTAAATTTCTTAAATAACACATAATGGATCATAATAGAGACATATAAAATCCCATAAGGGAAATAGAATGACCCTCTGCAATCTGGTTGAAGAAAATATCCATCAGGCAGAGGACTGATCAGCTGAAGGCAGAGAAAAAGTGGAGTCACAGATGTGAATTGTGGAAATTTGCATCTAGTCAATGTCCAGGACAAAGGAAACTTAATTCAGTGGATGCTTAAACTAGTGAATATCATACCCTACAGGCAAAGTCATTCCTTGTAAAATGGTATTGATAGGCTGTTAGCCTGAAAACATTTAAAAACCATTTCATCTCCTTGTTTTGATTGATTTCATGCCCTGAAGGCAATCTTCTGAATCTGTCTTGGTTCCCTACAGTAATCTGTGCACAAGAAAAAATAGACATGTCATCATGAATATTCTGGCCCATATGACAGTTGTATTTCTCATCATCGATTAATAAATTGGCCAATTTGTATGTTTTTCTTTAACAAAAACACCTATGTAGTGTTCATAATATGCCTATGTTGTTCTAAGTGCTTCCAATAATAATTAAATCTTCATAGCAATCCCATGTGGTAGTATTATTATCCACATTCTATACTTTCTAGAATAGCAGTAGAATATACTATAGAATCTGATGTCTTTTTCCCCTGTGAGTGAAACCTGGCTCTCATACTTACAGCTGTGTAGCCTTCACCAAATTATTTAACCTTTCTGTATTTCAGATTATCATCTATGAACTGGGGATAATAATATACCCTAACTCACAGGGCTGTTAGGAAGATGTAATAATAAATGCAATGCACCTTTATAGTGTTTGGCATAGTGAGTGTTGTGTGTTTATTATTATTTCAATTTAGACACTTGTCTTATTAGTCTGGGCTCTTCAGAGAAACAGAATCAAGAGGAAGTATATACATATATAATGAACTCAGAGACAGACACAGAGAGATTGATTTTACTATAATGAATTGGCTCATGTGATAATGGAGGCTGAAAAGTCTAAGATCTATAGTCAGAAAGCTGGAAATAATGGACATCTGATAGTATGTTTCCAGTGTGAGTCTAAAGACCTGAGAATCAGTAGACCCACTCTGTAAGTTTCAATTTTGGTCTAAGTCCAAAGGCAGGAGAAGACTATGTCCAAGCTTGAAGATAGGCAGAGAGAAAGAATTCTTTCCTATGCAGGCTTTTATTGTATTCAGGTCTTCAATGAATTGGATGAAGTCTGTCCACCTTTGGGAGGGCAATCTATTTCACTCAGTCTATAATTCAGATGTTAATCTCATCCAGAAACACCCTCACAGACACACTCAGAATAACGCTTAACCAGATATGTGGGCACTCCGTGGCCCAGTCAAGTTGACACATAATATTAACCTTGGGTATACAAATATACTTTTTTTAATTTGATTGTGCCTTTCTCCAAACCCATTAGCAACTAAAAACATCAATCAAAAATGTTACCTATACATATTTGCCAGTATGGCTAAAATTTAAAGACTGATAATACCAGGTGCTGGTGGGAACGTGGAGTTAACTGGGACTCCCACCCATTACTGGTAAGAGTGAACATGGCACAAGCAGTTTCTGTTCTACTTAAGTACTCATTTCTCTATGATCTGCATACCCTCATCCTGGGTATTTACCCAAGAGCAATGATTGTGTATGTCCATAAAAAGATTTGTATGTGAATGTTCATAGAAGCTTTAATCTTAATGACCCCAAATTGGAAAAACATCAACTGGAGAATGAATAAACAATGTGGACATATTTATAATTAACAATGAAAGGAATTATCGATACATGCAACCATGTGAACGAGTCCCAAAAACGTTATATTAAACAAAAGAAGACAGACAAAAAGGTGGCTTCACATTTATGTGAAGCTAATAAGAAAGCAATCTGTGGTGGCCGATCACAGAATAGGGGTTATCTTCTGAGAGGGGCTGGGTTGGTGATTGGAAAGGGGCACAAGAGAACTTTCTGGGATGATGGAGTTAGTCTATATTTTTTTAAAGTTTGTTGGCAAAGCAGTTACATTTTACCTTTTCAAAAGCTTTTATTTAAATTCAAGTTAGTTAACATATACTGTAATATTAGTTTCAGTTGTACAAATTAGTGATTCAACACTTGCATATGACACCCGGTGCTCATCCCAAGTGTACACCTTAATCCCCATCACCTGTTTCATCCATAGCCCTACCCTCCTCCCCTCTGGTAAGTGTCAGTTTGTTCTCTATAGTTAAGAGTGTGTTTCTTGGTTTGCCTCTCTCTTTTTTCCCTTTGCTCATTTGTTTAGTTTCTTAAATTCCATATATAAGTGAAATCATACAGTATTTGTCTTTCTCTGAATGACTTGTTTCGCTTAGCATAATACTCTCCATGCCGTTGCAAATGGTAAGATTTCATTCTTTTTATGGCTGAGTAATATTCCATATCATATATATACCACACTTCTTTATCCATTCATCAACTGTTGGACACATGGGCTGTTTCCATAATTTGGCTATGGGAGATAAAGCTGCAATAAACATTGGGGGGCATGTGTCCTTTTGAATTAGTATTTTTATAATCTTTGGGTAAATGCTTAATAGTACAATTGCTAGACGGTAGGGTAGTTCTATTTTTAACTTTTTGAGAAACCTCCTTACTATTTCCACAGTGGCTGCACCAGTTTGCATTCCCACAAACAGTGCAAGAAGATTCCTTTATCTCCACATCCTCACTGACCCCTGTTTTTTCTTGTGTTGTTGATTTTAGCCATTCTGACAGGTATGAGGTAATATCTCATTGTAATTTTGATTTGTATTTCCCTAATGATAAGTGATGTTGAGTATCTTTTCATATATTTGTTGGCCATCTGTACGTCTCCTTTGGAAAAATGCCTATTTATGTCTTGTGCCCATTTTTAGGTGGATTGTTCATTATTGGGGCATTGGTTTATAAATTCTTCGTATATTTTGGATACTAACCCGTTATCAGATATGTCATTTGCAATTATCTTCTCCAATTCTGTAGGTTGCCTTTTGGTTTTGTTGTTTCCTTCACTGTGCAGAAGCTTTTGATGTAGTCCCAATAGTTTTTTTTGTTTCACTTGCCTCAGGAGACATATCTAGAAAGAAGTTGCTATGGCTGATTGCTAAGAAGTTACTGCCTGTGTTCTCTTCCAGGGTTTCTTCATTTCAGGTATCACATTTATATCTTTAATCCATTTTGTATTTATTTTTGTATATAAGAAAGTGGTCTGGTTTCATTCTTTTGCATGTTTCTGTCCAGTTTTCCCAACACCACTTGTTGAAGAAACATTGGTTTTCTCATTGGGTAATCTTTCCTGCTTCATTGAAGATTACGTGACTATACACTTGTGGTCTATTTCTGGGTTTTCTATTCTATTCCATAGATCTGTGTGTCTATTTTTGTGTCGGTGGCATACTGTTTTGATTACTACAGCTTTGTACTATAAGTTCAAGTCCAGAATCATGATGCCTCCAGTTTTGCTTTTCTTTTTTCAAGGATGCTTCAGATATTCAGGGTCTTTTGTGGTTCCATACAAATTTTAGGAATATTTGTTCTAGCTTTCTGAAAAATGCTCTTGGTATTTTAATGGGGATTGCATCAAATATGTATGTTGCTTTGGGTTGTATAGACATTTTAACAATATTGACTCTTCCAATCCATGAGAATGGAATATCTTTCCATTTCTTTGTGTCATCTTCAATTTCTTTCATCACTGCTTTATAGTTTTCGGAGTATAGATCTTTCACATCTTTGGTTAGGTTTATTCCTAGATATATTACTATTAATGGTGCAGTTGTAAATGGAATTGATTTCTTAATTTCTCTGTTGCTTCATTATTGGTGTATAGAAAAGCAACCAATTCTGTACATTGATTTTGTACCCTGCAACTTTACTGAATTCATTTATCAGTTGTAGCAGTTTTTTGTGGAGTCTTCCCAGTTTTCTCTACAGAGTATCATGTTGTCTGCGAAGAGTGAAAATTTGACTTCTTCCTTGCTGATCTGTATGCTTTTTATTGCTTTTTGTTGTCTGATTGCTATGGCTAGTACTTGCAGTACTATGCTGAATAAAAGTGATTGAAGTGGACATCTTTTTCTTGTTCCTGACTGTAAAGGAAAAGCTCTCAGTTTTTTCCCATTGAGGAACACATTATTTGTGGATTTTTCATTTATGACCTTTATTATATTGAGGTATGTTCTCTCTAAACCTACTTTAATGGTTTTTATCATGAACGGATATTGTATTTTGTCAAATGCTTTTTCTGCATCTCTTGATAGGATATGGTTCTTATTTCTTATATTAATGTGATGTATCATGTTGACTGATTTGTGAATATTGAACCATCCTTGCATCCCAGGAATAAACCTCATTTAATCATGGTGAATGATTTTTTTTAACATATTGTTGGATTTGGTTTGCTAACATTTTGTTGAGAATTTTTACATTTATGTTCAGCGGGGATATTGGCCCTGTAGTTCTCATTTTTAGTGGTGTCTTTACCTAATTTCGGTATCAGGGTAGTGGTGGCCTCAGAGAATTATTTTGGAAGTTTTCCCTCCTTTCCTATTTTTTGGAATAGTTTGAAAATAATCGGTATTAACTCTTTAAATGTTTCATAGAACTCACCCATGAAGCCATCTGGTGCTGGACTTGTGTTTGTTGGGAGTTTTATGATTACTTATTCAATTTCTTTGTTGGTTATCAGTCTGTTACAGTTTTCTCTTTCTTCCTGTTTCGGTTATGGTAATTTATGTTTCTAGGAGTTTTCCATTTCTTCTAGGTTGTCCATTTAGTTGGCATATAGGTTTTCATAATATTGTCTTATAATTGTATATCGGTGGAGTTGATCCTTATTTCTCCTCCCTCATTTGTTATTTTATTTGAGACCTTCCTTTTTTCTTTTCAATATGTCTAGCTAGAGGTTTATCAATTTTATTAATTTTTTTAAAGAACCAGCTCCTGGTTTCATTATCTGTTCTATTATGGGTTTTTTTTTTTTAGTTCCTATATCGTTTATTTCTGCTCTAATCTTTATTATTTCCTCTCTTCTACTGGCTTTGGGTTTCATTTGTTGTTCTCTTTCTAGCTCCTTTAGATGATAAGGTTGTTTGAGATTTTTCATGCTTCTTGATGTAGGCCTATCTTGCCATATACTTCCCTCCTAGGGCCACTTTTGTACATCCCAAAAGTTTTGGACCATTGTATTTTCATTTGTTTCCATGTATTTTTAAATGTCTTCTTTGATTTCCTTATTGACCCCTCCATTGTTTAATAGCATATTGTTTAACCTCCATGTATTTATGGTCTTTTCAGATTTTTTCTTATGGTTGACTTCTGGTTTCATAGCGTTTTAGTAGGAAAAGGTGCATGGTATGGAGATAGTCTATATTTTGATCCAAGTCCTGGTCATGAGAATATATGTGTACATATGTGAAGTATAAGTATACATACATACTTGTATACACTTAAGTTTATAATTATACATTTAAGATTTATGCATCTTACTGGATGTAAATTATACCTTAAATTTGTATTAAAATGTTTTAATACAGGGGTGCCTGGTTGGCTCAGTTAAGTGTCCAACACTTGATTCCAGCTCAGGTCATGATCTCACAGTTCATGAGTTTGAGCCCTGCTGGAAGCCGGCTCCAGCCAGTCCAGGGGTCCCTGAAGGATGGACGGTGTTGGCGAGACAGAGTGAGAGAGCCATGAGAATCTTTCTGATCACCAGGCAGGCATCTCTTTTCTGTCAGTTTTGGTGTCTTTATTTATAGGTCAAACGTTAACATGGCATCAGAAAATGGAATTTTTACAATGGATAGTTCTCTGTGATAAGATGTTTGGGAAAATGTACAGAGACAGGTTTTACAGAAGTATTTCCAATTATAGTGAGGTTGAGTAACTTAGAAAATAACAGGGTGTTCTTAGTGAAAAACAGGGTAACATACACATTTTAGTAACACTAAGATTAAGTCATAGGTTAAGTGGTAGGTACTCTTATCCATCCTCATCACAGCTGCCAGTTTAAGGAAACGTGTTTGTGGAATGTAGGCCTTAGGGAAGGACTGCTATACATCACCAGTTAGCAAAGATATATGTAGTAACTTATGTTCTGCCCTTATCTGTTCCTTCTCTCTAAGTTAGGCTCTTTGTCTCCAGGCAAGACTTAATTGTCCAATTATATTTCTTATGGCACCAGAGAACCAGCCGTACCTTTAAAGAGTTTAGCTCATTTCCAATGCATAGAATAGCCTCTTCGAGTGCATTTACCTTTCTGTCTAGTTTTTTGTCTATGATTTCTTGAATAGCTAGGGCATGAGAAACATTTTTGGTTAGGTGATTTACATGTTGAGCTGTATGAACATCTTGGACTAACGCAAGGATAGAAACAGAATTGTACACGTAAAGGTCAATCTTTTATGAGTAAGGGTCATTAGCCTGTTTATAGCTCAAGGGAAGTATCGAGGAAAACAGGACCTGCCAGAGACACAATGTCTGTTCCCATAATCAAAAGAAGTTCCCACAATAAGTTCCTTCACAAGGTGCAATCATCATACCAGGGCCAGAATAAGGGGACAAGCCACTCCTAATACCGATCAACAAAGGTAACTTGGGGGTCAGTGCTCAAACAGAAATAATTGAGTGGGGGTGGATATCGGTCATCATCTGATGGCAAGAGATCATGCAAACTTGCTTTAGCCTCACCAGGGGCTTTCTCGACTAGTGGGCTCAGAATGGCTCCCAACAAAGCCCCATGTGGGGCTCCATGCTGGAGCCTGTTTGGGACTCCTGATCTCTCACTTGTACACTCCCTTGCACTCTCTCTCTCTCAAAAAGTAATACATAAACTTAAAAAATATTTAAGTTTTGGTATACAAAGTGTCCCAAATAATAAAATAAAACCAAATTATGTGTACATATTTTTAATCTGGAGAACTAAACCAAGTATTGTGTATAGAAAACTCTATCCCAGATGGCCTAAGCTGGACAATTTCCATACAGTCAAACTTATCAAGACATTGCTTGTATTTCTAAGTCCAAGATCACAAAAGTTAAAGCCCAAAGAGAAATTAACTCTCCCAAAATGATGATTCACAGCTCCATTTGGAATCTGGTGGTGTGTTGCAATATCGTACCTTGAATTATAGGCATCACTTGGTATTTTTGTGTTATATATAAATAATTCAGTAGGAACATTGACTAAAATGCCACTCTACCACTGAAACAAAAAATACACATAGCACAGATTTAATTTTTTCATATTTAGAGGCACCTGGGAGTTTCAGTCAGTTGAGCATCTGACTTCAGCTCAGGTCATGATCTCAGGGCTCTTGGGTTTGAGTCCTGCTTCAGGTTCTGTGCTGACAGCTCAGAGTCTGGAGCCTGCTCGTGACTCTGTCTCCATCTCTCTCTGTCTCCCACCCCCCCCCCATTTGCACACTGTCTCTCTCTCTCTCTCTCTCAAATATAAATAAACATTTTTTAAAATTTTAAGTAAATAAATTTTTCATATTTAAAGATATAATCTATATATTATATAATGAATCCCAAATAACTGACTGTATGATCCTTCTGGATCTATATCCCTGACTTTAATTCCTGTGCTTGCTACATCNACCTGGGAGTTTCAGTCAGTTGAGCATCTGACTTCAGCTCAGGTCATGATCTCAGGGCTCTTGGGTTTGAGTCCTGCTTCAGGTTCTGTGCTGACAGCTCAGAGTCTGGAGCCTGCTCGTGACTCTGTCTCCATCTCTCTCTGTCTCCCACCCCCACCCCATTTGCACACTGTCTCTCTCTCTCTCTCTCTCAAATATAAATAAACATTTTTTAAAATTTTAAGTAAATAAATTTTTCATATTTAAAGATATAATCTATATATTATATAATGAATCCCAAATAACTGACTGTATGATCCTTCTGGATCTATATCCCTGACTTTAATTCCTGTGCTTGCTACATCCCTCATAGCTTATCATAGTGTGTGTGTGTGTGTGTGTGTGTGTGTATGTATATACATATATGTATATAGCACAATAATAAAACAGATTCACCAATGAGAATCTTCTCAGCAAAGTAAAAAGAGCAGGCAAGTGATAAATGTCATATTAATATTGTCCATTTTATAATCCACAGTTTCACAATATTTAAGTATCTGGATCATTTGTAACAACTTCTTTTTCTACTGCTAGTACTTTCTATGGTCACATTGACTAGTTTAACGTTATAAACTTGATTCATCTCAGTGAGATATCAGTTAATTGATTGATATAGGTATTTAATACAAAAGGTATTCAACAAACAAGCTAGATGCAAAATCACAAAATATCCTCAGCCTGATTGCCAAGAGATTAAATGGGAAGTTGGTGTTTCTGGTGCACACAAGCTCACCCATGGCAAAGAAAATCAGCCATGCTTCTCAGCCCAGTAAAATTCAGTCATGCTCATCCATTCATAAGTTACATTCTTTAATAAGTAAGGGGATGTTTCCCATGCAGCATCAATTAACTAAACCTCCCACCCACATGTATACACATACATAAAAACCATGTATTTATGATTACAGAGAACTTGCACAAAACAAAATGTTAGAATGGTGATTAGATTTGCATGTTGCTAAAGTTTCAGTGAAATGAGCCTACCATCATGTGAAAAATTTAATAGCACAAACTGTTGCTGTTGGAACATAGAGAACTGTCTGTTCTCTTTACTAGCCTTAACCAGGTTTCCCTCCCCCATTGCTACTCCAAGAACAAAAAAGACAGTCCTTAAAACTGGATCCTATTCTGCAAATCTTCAAGTCCACTACTGGCACTTCACATGCATTTCTATTTCTGCACCATATCTACTAAATGCAGACATTTGGCAAGGCTGAAAGAAAACATTTGATTCTAAGTCATACCTTGGTGGATCATTCTTGGCTAAATAACTCATAGAAAAATAAATTAAATTACATTCTGAGCTTAAATATGTATTCTCTTATTTATTATAGAATAAATTTATTAATATTAATTATTATTAAATATTTATTCTTTCCATTATCCTAGAGCCAACTTGTTTACTACCTCACTTAGGATATGAAACTATAAACTTCTTTCCCCAATGAGTTGTATGTGGTGCCTTAGTCATTACTAGTAAATACTGGTGCTATTTTTATGAGCCACATTTTCTGAGTTTTTTTCATTATAGAGAGAATAATCACTGCCTTCTCATTTTGAACCATCAAAAGCAAATAAAAAACTGTCCCTTCCGTACCCAATAAATACTATTTTGATGAAAATTCTTTGGACAGTAGGACACCTGGAAGATTTTCTAATGTTTTTCTCAACAGAATATATACTTAGATGTGTCTTTTTCCTTTTCCACAAATATTCAAAATTTATTCTGAAAGTAAAATAAAATATTCTAGTCAAATAATCACAATCATTTGCTTTTTCCCCCATTGTCTGCTTTTAAAGCAGTAATCACAACGTTACAAGATTCTTTAAATCAATGTTTTGCTTTTGAAAATGTAGACAATGGAAAGAACATGCAGCTGCTTGCCTCTGTGTGAACGCACAGAGAAACAGGATGATATAACCATTTAGCATTTCTTTTAAAACATGTTATGCTATGTTGGAAAGAGCCTAAGTGTCCATCAACAGATGAATGGATCAAGAAGATGTGGTTTATCNAAAAAAAAAAAAAAAAACATGTTATGCTATGTAGATGAAGAGAAACATCTTTTCCTACCCTTCCAACGTCTCAGCGAGGGCTCTATCAGACACATTATCAAGAGAAAAGCATACTTATTAAATTTTACATGACATGGGAGCCTTTATGAAGAAATGAAGGCTTGAAGAGATGACATTTTTATGCTAGGTTGGATAAAGAATGGAAGGTGGAGGTAGATGTCATTGGACAAAGGGGTATAAGAATAGTAAACTGGGGGAAACCTAGCAAAGCCTAGTTGTTCAGATTTCCCTTGGCCTCCCTCTGCCTTCAGAAATAAGATTGCTCTTTTCCTCTGGGTATAAGGAGGGCACGTCTCGTGAGAGTCTTTTATGACCTGATTCAGGGAAGAAAGGGGCTCACGGAGTTCTTCCTGAACCTCCTGTTCCTCAAATCCCTCCCACTTAAAATATTTAATATGCCAAGGTATTCCAGCCCGAGATGAAAATTAATGATCAATTATTAGTAGGTGAACTTAGCTAATATCATGATGGTCATAATGTAGCCTGAGAGAGAAGACTGATTTCAATAATGTTCAATGAAATGAATTATCAGAATATGGACTGATCACATAAATTGCCAAATTCAGTTTAGCAGTTTGTACATTTTACCCAGATATATTCATAGTAATGTATACATAATATGGAAAAATAAACTCATGAATGAGTTAAAACATTTATTTTTTAAACTTTTGGTATTAGTTGTCTTAGCTGTAACTCTAAAATTTACCACGTATTAGCTTATGGTTTCCCTTCACTTTCTTCTCTTTTTTTTTTTAAGTTTATTAATTCATTTTGAGAGAAAGAGTGTGCAAGCGGGGGGAGGGCCAAAGAGAGGGAGAGAGTCTCAAGCACTGACAGTGCAGAGCCCAGCTTGGCTGGAACTCACAAACCTGTGAGATCATGACCTGAGCTGAAATCAAGAGTCAGACATTCAACCAACTGAGGCACCCACACGCCCCACTTCTCTAATTATTAAAATGTTATTAGCCTGATTAACATTATGAAAACATGTAGGAAGAGTTTTCTTCCAAAATACCTATTTCTCTTCAAATAAAGAGCAAAAATAATTGGCCAGAACATGACATCTAGCTAATTAAATAATAAAGACAGCATGTTTGTTCACAGAGCCTTTGTTTGGTTTTCCCCCAATAGTCTTCCTATAAGCTGAGGATCATGGAGAATAAATTATGGTGACAGGTGGATGCGTTGTAGATCCCTAGCTGATCCCAGATGCATGAGCCTTAAAACTTATAGAGGTTTCATTGTTGTTTTGTTAGGCAGTAATTTTGTCGCTATTATATATTATATTTAGGTGTAGCATGTTTTAAACCCCATTATTCTCTCACCTGAAATTTTCCCCAAGAAGTTTGACAGATTGAGTTTCTTTGCTGGTAGATCATCCCCTGTCCCAGTGAACCAGTCTCTCATCCTAGGACTAGGCCTGTCCTAAAGAGTGGTTTCATTTCGGAAGGTGGTGATATGGGTGGGAGCAAGGGCATCCACTTAAGTTAGGCTTCTAATGGCGTTAGTAATCGGGCATTTAATGAAGGACGTATCTATAGAGATAAAAGAAAAACAAAGGTTAATGGTTCCAACAAACTATAAATTCAGTTTTGGAACCCGGAGGGCAGTCAGTCACGATTTCTAGATGTTGGGCTCAAAGCACCTGTAGGTTGGG
>NW_027551569.1:1261518-1287388 GCF_008692635.1 Crocuta crocuta | reverse complement strand
TATATATATATATATATATATATACGTATGTATATATATATATACAGGTTTGCAGTTTGAGTGTCTCTGGTGATTGCACTGAATGTTCCAGTGAAATTTCTGAGTGATTCACACACCCATAGGTGCAAAGAGTATCCATACATGATCTGTTATGGTGATTCCCTAAAAGTTTTTATCATCATCCAGCTTCAGCTTATAGAGCTTCGGGAAATGGGTAGTTTTAGTTTTTGGTGATGCCAAGTCAGGAAGGTGAGAGTAAAATTGGATATGGTAACAATGGACAAAATGTACAAAATGGCAGATCTAATTTACAAGGAGATGAAAAATAGTTCAAAGACAATGAACATTCACAAGGGTGGGTAATACTTTTTTACTGAAACAAAATTTTTGTCTACAGCCACCTCCATTTCTACCAAGGATTAATCAAAGACTTTTTATTTGCAAAAATAAGTCTAGTCTTATTAAACTTGGCCCAATTATTTACATAAGAACAAGAAAACTGATTGATTATATAGGCTCTTTTTAAGTCTGCTTTGCAGGAATCCTCTGGAAAAGCTCAAAGTTAATTCAAAGTCAGAAAGATTTTATTTAGAATTTGATTTGGGGAAACTTGTCAAGAATATCAAAAGATTTGAACAGTTGATTAAATAAGGTCTTGGTCAACTATTTAACCAAATTTGACAAGAGAAGATTTTTAAGGCAAATACAGAATAGTTGTAAACAAAGCCCTCTATTCTTTTAATATTAAGAAGGTTAGGTTTTCTTAAGTAATCAAAAGACTTTATGAAGACAACATGAAGCACAGGAAATTACTTTGATAAAACACAGAATCTTTGTTTCCTAGGCAAATTTCTTAAAAGGCAACTGAAGATCTGCATAGCCTGGCAGGTGAGAAACCAAGCAAGGCTCTCAAAACACAGAACAAAACAAAACAAAAAAGCTAAACAGGAAAGCAATAGCTGACCCTGGGACGGAAAGGATCAATAAACGATGGGTACTTTACACTCTAAAGGGTCACTATCCAAAAATTTGACAAATACAGATTTTTTCCTGCAATCCTGAATTTGGAAAGAAAAGGGCAAGGAGAAATGTTTACCTTCCTCTCTCAACTAAGACAAAGATCCAGGAAACTGGCATGTTAAGAATTCTTACATTCTGCTGGCTTTCCGCCAGTTGTCCCAGACCTCAGCGGCAGTCTCCAAGGTACCCCAGCCTTTTACTATCCAATCCTCATCACCAGAAACTGTAGAGGAAGGAAAGAGTAGGTTTTTCCTTTTATCCTTCTAGTTCCTCAGCTGGGGCTTTGTAGCAAGAGATGGATTAATAAGAGAGGAACATAAAAATTTATTTAATAAAAAATTTGTATGTGTCATGGAAGCCTTCATAAAGAAATGAAGACCCAAATAGGTGATTAAACCTGAGTGTTTTTATGCTATTTTGACGAAGAATGGAAAGTCATGGAAAAATGTGATAGAATAAAAGGATAGTAAACTGAAGGAAGCTTATTCATTGTTCATTCAGATTCCCTAGGTGTTTTCAGAGATGAGGATATAGGCAGGGCACCTCTCCCATGAGACTCTTTTGACTTGCTTCAGAGCAGAAGGGGGATCAGAGAGTCCTTAATGCACCTGCTGTTTCTCAGATTCCTCCGGCTTAAAACGTTCAACATGCTAAATTGCCGTGTTTGGGGATAGCGTGTCCTGAACTCCATTAACTGCAACTAAGTCAGTAGGAAAAAGATCTTTGTTCTAACTTAAAGTGTGTGTTTATGTGTGTGACAGGGAGAGAATTCAAGAAACATGAATTATATATTTCAGAAATTCATATGTTGTGAAAGGATATAAACATTATTTGAGCCTTTTACCCAAAGTCTATTAAATTACATTTAGATAGTATTTCTGTTCCAAGTCAAACTTCTTACATACCATTGTAAACTTAACTCTAATTTTCTTAATTAAATAGGTCATTTACTTTTGAACACTCAAATTTTTAGCCAGTGAAGTTACAAATCAAGTCCACATTAGCTATAAGCAGTGTGTGTAGTTTTACAGTAAATATGCATGCTCTCAAGGTCCAGGCCTTATATGCCGGACTATCTTTGAGCTTGAGAAACCCAATCTCCTTTGGTGATACCCAACAGGTGTGTGTATGATCCTTTGTTTTCGTTTGGCATGGCCCACTTTTACTGGGAGATTTTAATTGAATATATTATTATGCTCTTATTTTTAACTTCAGAATCTTGGATCTGGACCAATAGGCTTTAATCAACCCAATTAAGGGAATGTAAGGGAGAGACCTATGAGAAAAGATGCGTAATTTCTGAGACCTAAATTTTTGAAACCATATTAAGGCAACATTGGGCCTCGTGCTGAAACATCAAGGATTGTAAGGAGCTGACAACCTACCCTTTTGTCATTCACATCACCTCGTCTTCTCTAAGTTAATACATCCTTTTATAAACTAATTTGGTCCCACGGAGGCATTGACTGAACAAATTGCAGATATTATGTCTTGATAGACACACAGGATGTACTTGGTAAAAGGAATTGCTGTAAAGAGGCCGTTAGTGATGTGATGGTGAAGTGTTGGGGAAGGGAAGCATTCTATAGCCCCGTGTTTAGGTCTTGGTCTTTTAGTGAGACTGCCTCACTGTGAACTTCACAAGTGTTTTTGCGTTTTTTTCCCTCTCCCTTTAAATAGAAAAGGATGGCTAGAGTGATCTAGAGCTGGGTATTTCCCTTCCCCAGGTCAGTTAGGACCTAGTTAATAGTTTCCCCTGAGGGCAGGCCTTGTTAAAAACAAAGTACTCTGCTATATTTCCAAAAGGTTCCTTTTCCCCTCTCTTTGCCAGAAGCACAAGGGGCTATTTTTTTTTCTACTGTTTACTATTAGAACCTCGTTAAGCCTGGAGGTAAATCACAAAATTGTGGAGGTCCCCCGTGACTGGGTCCCCCTGGAGATCTATCAGCATTGTGCCTCCAGGATTTATCAATCCCAATTCAGGTTTCCTATCCTGACACTGGTCCTCTCTGTTTTCCACGCATCAGTCTCCACTCTGCATTTGGGACTCCCTTTATTTGCCTGTCTCTCCAATCTTGCCAACAGTGGTTTGCCCGATGTCTTCCCTTCTCCAGGCTCCTGACATGCTGAACCAGAAACCAGAAGTTTCAAATGCATGTCAATCACTGCAAAAATTAGTACTTCAAAGAATGCAGAGATCAAGGAAATAGATTGCTGAGGAAAAAAAACAAAACCTGTAGCCTCGGAGGAAAAAACACAGTTTTAGTCTAATTTCTTTAAGTAAGGAAGTAAATGGGTGATGTGTGATTATGAATATTTATATGACAAAAACAGACCATGGAGAAGACAGTAAGTGTAATGAGGTGTTGTCTTTTTGTAAAGTGAGTTTGGACACCTTCTTCCTTACAGGATTCTATCAAGCAGCTGCTGTAGCGGAAAAAAAAAGGAAGTAAAAAATGGAACATCTTGGTAAACAGACATACTGAAATACATTGAGATGCCTTATTACCTATATAAGGAAAATAATCTCAGTTTTCTGAAAAGTGTCCATAGAAGCAAACTGGAAGAAAAGCCACAACCTTTAAGTTGCATATGCAACAAAGATGCTACAACCCTGATAATCAGCTCCTTGTCAATCAGTTATTTCCAAACTGCAGCAAGTAGATGAGAAGATGAAGGTAATGGCTGGAGAGACTTTTAGTTGGAAGAAAAGATTGTAATCATATCACTATTTTTAATCTTTAAGATATATCAAATACACTTAGTGCTCTTAATGTGCTCTTAATATACATTCAAATGGCATTCCATGTCAATGGCATTCCATGTCAATTTCCATTGACACGTACATGATAGGAATTCAATATTCAGAATTCAGTAGTCCTAAGAGACATGAATATGTTTTATTGCCCTCCAGTTAATAATCTGAATATGTCGTCACCCGAGGCATACAAGTTTACTACAAATTCAAAGATGACATCTGAAGTTTTATTTTCTGCATTTGAATCTCACTCTCAGTTCTTGGTTTGTTGGGGGGAACCTGTATGTTTTATCCATATTAATTTTGTTGATTATGTATGATATCATGGATGTCATAAGGACCAGGATGCCTCTCATAATGTATTGTTCATAGTTAAGTTGACTTATTAGAAAAATCCAATGATTAAAACTAACTGTGTGACTGTTATCTTCATAGGAAGTTTATAGAGACTCATCTGAAAAGCATTCCCAGTCGTGCATTTTCAAATCTGCCTAATATTTCCCGGATGTAAGTCATTTTTTTTTAATATAAAGGGAAGTTTGCAACTGTGCCATGTTGTTTTTTAAATGTGTTCTATCAAGAAAAATACTTGTTATACATTGTACTTGCATAAATCAATGATATTTGCAATGTATTTGAAAAGTTTATTACAAGATGTTTGATTTTGCTACATCTTTAATCCTGAATTCCTAAATTATTTCTTAAACCTACTTCAAAGTTAAAGTTAAATTCATTTGATCTTGGCAATTTAATAATTCTCAATGTATTTTAGTATATCTTGGGATGTGGCAAAATGTTAGCTGGGAATCTCTCCCATAAACAGGTTTATATATCTATCTCTAGTCCATCTCTCCTAGTTACTAATTCTTGATTTCCTTTTTACCAGTAGGACAAATACACACATTTTGTCAGAAATGTAGCTAAGGATTTCAGACTTCTCTCATTCACACACACACACACACACACACACACACACACACACTTCTAAACCTTAGAAAACTGAACTGCTATACACCCAAGAATAAGGATAAAAAGGACTTCCATGTTGAGTTGACAGAGAGTATAATTATATAGGAAATAAACCAGGGCCTGATTTCATTTAACAGAGTCTGACAAGCCATGAAGATAATTCAGGCACACCAATGACAATACAACCAGGAGCAACCTGTGTGGGTTTTGGCTCAATTTATTCATTTCATGACATTTATTGGGTGTCTGTTGTGTCATTTCAGGGGCATTTGACATTTTTAGTTGTTCCAACTAGAAAGGAGGGTGCTACTGGCATAGAATGGATAGAGGCAAAGGATCTGCTGAACACCCGACAAGGCACAAGATATCCTCCCACAACAAAGAACTTTCTAGTCAAAAATGTCAACAGGACTGAGGCTGAGAAACCATTCCAGCTAAACATCTCTGCAGTCTTTGATTTTCCTGAACAGCCCTTCCCTTTTCAAATTCTTGCCTCCTTTGATTTCCTTAATGTTGCCCTCTCATTCTTCTTTTTAACATCTTACCTTAGCTACTCTTCCTCAGTCTCCTTTCCTAACTTCCTATTTCATTTCATTCAATTCCTTAAATATCAGTTCATTCTTTCTTTTGTCGCACTTCCTTACTTCCCTCTTCTCCTTGAATAGACACCCCCATTCCTTTGGCTTTACTGTCACCCAATAGAGTTAATTCCTAAATGAGTATCTCTAGCCCTGACTTGTTCCTACAATTCAGGCGTACATCAGAGCTCCCTCTCAAGTATCATCATCCTGATGTCCCACAGTCACTTCAAACAGCATATACAAATAGACTCATCTTCTGCTAAACTGTTCCTTCTTTTCCCTTTAACAGCACCACCATGTTGTGGCCTAGAAGCTAAACACCTCGAATTAGCCCTTCTCATCTTATATAATTGCCTATTTGGTGTCTCTGGAGTCCCAAATAGCTTGACTATTACTTTATTCATTCATTCAACAAATATTTATTGGGCCCTACTCTGTGTCTGGCACTTTGCTAGATGCTTTACATACAACAGCTGACAATACTCATGGAGCTTCCACTTTCCTTCCTAAGAGAGAGAGTACTATTATATGCAGTCAGTTAGAGAGTGCTGTATGATTCACATAAGAAGCATCTTACCTAGATGGAGAGTGTGGTCAAAGAAGGCTTCCTGGAGGCAATGACACCTAACTTGTGATCTCAGGGGGAGGCGGGGTGAAGGAAGTAGAAAGATCATTCCAAGAAAAAGGGAAAAGCTGAACTGTCAGTTAAATTAAAATAAATTTGTTAAGCCCGGAGCTTAAGTGGGGAGAAGGGCAGTAGAGAAAAATGAAACTGGGGAATAAGCAAATCCAGAGCCTTGTGAACCATGTAAAGAAATTTGAAATCTTCCCTAAGGTCCAAGCCACTGAATGGTTATAGCAGACAAGTGACAGATCAGGTGTGTTAGAAACATTCCCTCGTGATGTGGAAAGGGAGTCAAATGGAGTAAGACTAGAGACAGGAAGCTAGTGAGGAGGCTGATGCAGTGTCCCTGGGGAAGAGGGGATGGTGAACTGAATGATATGGTTGAGGGGAAATAAAGAAAAAGTGGCCAGGTTTGAGAAATAAATAAGAGAACTGACAAACTCAAAAGTTGATTGATTTGGAGGTGGGAAGAGTCTGACCAGGACACCTGTGTGGTTGATGAGCATATTTGCTGAGACAGAGAAGTTTTGTGTGAATTTGCTGTGGAGGGTCAGGGAGAAAGTTAGCAGTTCAGTTTGGGGCATATGGCATGTCAGGTACCTTTGAGGCATCAAGCAAGCTATGTGTCCAGCAGATATCAGGACATAAATAGAATTTTTTCATTCATTCCAGGCAGATGTAACTGGGACCAGGGGAGGGCATCAGTAGAGGTGGAGAGGCTAAAGAAAGGGAAGAACAAACAATTTGGGGTCCCTGAGAAGGTAAGAATGGATGGAATCCAAATAAAGGGATTGACTTGCTACAAGAAAATTGTCATCTTTTACATTGTAAGAAGAAAGTAAGAGATGAGGCCATACAGGTGTATTAGTAGGCTTATTGGTGGAGAATTCAAGGAATTCTCATACTAAGGTTTCAATCTTTTCTACAAATTATTAAAAGATTATCTGCTAATTATTGAGGATGAAGTTAGGAGAGTTAGAAATTTGAGAAGGTTTGAAACAAAAGTGATGGCCAATAAAAGTGTTGGCTGAGATATACAGGACACCCAGGCAAATTTGAAGGTCCTGTTAAGACTTCCTCCATGGAGAATATGCTGGATTCTCCAGTCTGGGTTAAATGTTTCCTGAACCACATCAGAGCACTCATCACTGTATATATTAATCCCATTTATGTACCTATATCATCCATTACTATGACTTCCTTGAAGCTGGGGAACAGATCTGTTTTATCAATGCCCAGTTACTGACACAGAGTAAATATTCAATAGATATTTGTTGAATGAAAGCATGCAGAGATACATAAGCAATAGTTAAAGGTCTGGTCTGTCTAGGGGGTAAGAGAGAAATCATTTGGGCGATCCTAGATAGGTTTGTAATGGGACAGCACAAATTTCCACTTACCATTCATGCATAATTATTAAAGCACCCTGTGTAACTCACAAAAATATCCTAGTTTGGATGATAAATGATATGGTCACCCTAGTGATTACATAAGACTTACATGCTAAGAAGAAATTTGAGGAAGAGATAGGATCTGATTTTTCCTGTTAATAAAAAAGGGATAAGCAAGCAGAATCACTTCTTTCATTTCAGTGAATAAGTGGTTCCTACATGTTGTTTTCCCAACTGAGCTATAAGAGCCCCTTAAGGATGTGTATCATTCAGTTGGAGAAACTGGAACTTCTGACATGGGCAGAATGACCTTTCCCTTTGAGAAAGGGTTCATGTTTCTAAACTAAGAAATACAGGAGAAAATTTGAGCAATAGGTATGATATAAAGTTAGGAAAACAAGTTTGCAGCCTTCAAAATTAATCTTTTCCTTCAAATGGCTCAATTTTGTCCATTATAAATCTCTGCAATCTTTACACAAAAATTAATCTTTTCAATGTCTCCCATTGTTCCCTCTATGTTAAAAATATATTTGGATCAAAATAATTTATGTAATGTTATCCACAAGTGGCAATGGCTTAGGTGCCCTGGGAAATCAAAGGATGCTTATTTAGAGAACAGATAAAACAGAAAGTACAGGACCATTAGAATATTTCCAATGATGTAGTAAAAACTCAAATAGAACAGTCAGAGCTCCTCTTATAAACATTGTATTAATGAAAACATTTAACTGGCAGATTTAATTCAAAATTTAAAGATAATTTTTTTAAATAAAGTACTTGCATGTCATCCCTCATAAACCCTGATTTAATTATCCTGGATCATGTCATAGACATATATATGTTTTAAGAGCCTCCCAGGTAGTTTAACTGTATGGCCAGAGTTGAGAATCTCCATTATAACAGGTAGACACCATCTATTAATTCTTAATTTCCCCAAATATCACAGAGATGCCTCTCAATAAAACCAGTCACTGAATTTGGCTACATTAATCATTCTTATAATAAGATGGAATTGGTAGAGGCTGTTTGAAACAGTATGTATTCTTGACAAGTTGTACTTAGGAGTTTCTCTTTTCTCTTTTATATGTAAAGCTTTTACTGAGTTGTCTTTTGCTTACAAAGTTCAAGAAAAATCTTGAATTTTCAGCTTAATCAAAATTAAGTGGATATGTAGTCACAACCCCATGGAATGTTCCACTAGAGAATTATACATTTCTCATCTTCTGAGACTATATTTCTAATTGCATACTATTAGGCACACTGTTAAAAATGCCTCTTTTTTATTTCTGTGTTCTCTTCTAATTTCTTTCATTTTCTGCTTCTGCAAATAGCAGAATTCACCGTTCATTCATTATCTTAACACACATTCACTGAGGGTCTACTACGTGCCAGGCACTATGAAAGACACTCAAAATTCGAAGGCCACCCAAAGCAGACACTGTTCTCCATTTCAGAGAAGGTATAGCCTAATCAGACAATACCCAAACAACTAGAAAGTTGCACTGTGATAATTAGTGAAAGGAGACGTTCTTGGTGCAATGAGGGATACTTAAGGGGAATTTTACCTAATTGGGAAATTCAGGAAAAACTTCTAAAGGAAGTGTCAGTTGAATGAAACCTTAGGGATAGATAGGAGCTAATGAACTGGGAAGCTTTCAGTTATCACAGGATTTGAAAAAAGTATACCTAACTATAGCATAATTAGGGAGAAATCATGAGGGTTGTACCTGTTGTCTGATCTAGGAAGCCCCGGACTAAGAAGTTTCATCAAAATCAGTATGTTTGAAGTGTGTGTGGCATTCACAACCCTACTAACTTTCTACTTTCCATTATATTTTTGTGATATTCAGCTACTTGTCAATAGATGCAACCCTGCAGCGGCTGGAATCACATTCCTTCTACAATCTGAGTAAAATGACTCACATGTAAGTACAATGAAAAGTGCGGCACAGACTCCACCATAGCCAGTCTTGATTGATAATTCTGGGCTCCAAATGGCTGTAACAGCTGGGTTTTTGACCATGGCTCAAAACTTCTGTGTCTGATTAAATTCTTAACTTGTTCTCACAGTGTGTTAATCCATCCAAAATCCCATTTCCATGGTTGAAAGGTAAAGTCAAAACTTGAAGTTCTCTTCTTAGATTGTTATTTCATTCCGTTACTACTGTGTCAGCCAATCTCATTGGTGTGGATGCCAATGAGTCAATAAATATTTACTGGCTACTAACTTGATTCCAGGCCTGTGCAAGATTCTGCAGATCTAACATTTTTTCCTCAATTAGGAAAATGTGGAAGAGAAATGTAGCTTCATGAGATCAGAACAGGAGTGGGGGTACAAATTCTGGCCTTGGAGTTGATTATAATTGGGTTGGAACCCCGGGTTCTCTGTCCACCCACTGTCTAGCCTTGCACAATCATGTAATCCTTCCTAGCCTCACATTCCTTATTTGTAAAATAAGGCTAATAAGAGTTTTAACTTCATATGGTTAGCATAAATATTGAACAATACAATGCATGTAAGCATTAAGCACCGTGCCTACCATGGTTACAACCAGGCAGCACACTTCATCAATAATTATTCTGTTTTTATTTCTCTAGTCCATTACAATTGATTAACAGTTGTACATAACCTCATTACATCCTCCTAAGCAGCCATTTAATTTTATGAAATACAATGAAATATTATTTTTTGAGGAAACAAAAATACTATCTATAAATACTTAGTATATTCTAGACATTACGATAAATGTTTTATGATCTGTATTTAACCCTCATTTAAGGCTCAAAAAAACAACCCTATTAAGTAGAGATTATTTTTTCTGTTATTTATGTAAGAAAAACAAACTCATAAAGGACAAATATATTTTCCTTAGTCACACAGTCACTAAAGGATAAGACCAGGATCTTTACACCATAAGTGTCTTACTCAAAAATTCTTACCTATGCACTGCATTCTGCTGCCTTCAAGAACACTGAGGCTAAGAATGTTGCTTCTAGTTATTGTAGGCAAGCTTCCATCAAATCAATCATTATTCTGAAAGCAACTAGAGAAGCTGGATGGGGACAAAAATCTGTTTAAAGATATGTGAGTAATTAAGGCAGTAAGGATTTAAGGTGAAAGAAACAAATCCCAAAAACAACATTTGATAGTTTTCCTCTTTAGTGTTCTGTGAACTGTAACCAACAGCTGAGAGGCTCAGGCTGAACAGAGGTTTAGGCAATCTCACAGGGTTAGTGAATCAAAACTTGGAATTTAGGACTTATGAAGGAGGATGGCTCCTCAGTAAACTAACATCCCAAGATTTTAGCTGGGATCCCTAAACAGCTTCATCACAGAAGTATGGAAAAATGGGAAATAGATCAACCCTCACAAAAACTAATGCCTGGCTTTGAATCAACAAATAATAAAGAGGCACAGAAAAATACAAAACAAGAACATACGGGAAAAAAGCAGGAGATGAAAACAAACAAGAGAAAATGACAGGAAATTCAAATATTAGAGTTTTGGAGTTACTAGGCACAGATCTTTAATTAATAACTATAATTAATATATTCAAAATTTTAAAGATGAGAGAATTTCAAAATAGAATTAGAAACTATAAAAAGGGTCAAATACAAACAAGAACTTAAAAATTCAATAACAAATAAAATCCAAATGGGAATTTAACAATAGATTAGACACAGCTCAAAAGAGAATAAGTAACCTGGAAGATTAAGTGCGAAAAATATATCCAGCCATGGCACCTGGGTGGCTCAGTCAGTTAAGCATCCAACTCTTGGTCTCAGCTTAGGTCATGTTCTCACTGTCTCATGAGTTTGAGCCCTATATCAGGGTCGATGATAACAGTGCACAGCCTGTTTGGGATGCTCTGTTTCCCTCTCTCTCTGCCCCTACCCAACTTGTGCTGTTTTGTACTCTTTCAAAATAAATAGACTTTAAAAATATATATATATAAAACTACATNTATAATTACATATTTATATGAATAATATAAATATGTAATTATATAATATAAATTTATTTAATTATATATTTATATTATATATAAATGTATATAAATTATATATATGTTACATACATATGTATTTATACATATACACATATATGCTTATATATGTGTATATGTATATGTTTATATATTTCTATATAATATAATAAATTAAATATATATTTATATATAATATAAATATAAATTTATAATTAAATAAATGTATATAAATTATATATGTTACATATGTATGTATTTATACATATACACATATATGCTTATATATATGTGTATATGTATATGTTTATATATATATGTCCAGCCTGAAGCATGGAGAGAAAAAGAAAATAAAAAATATATGACACAGTAAAAAGACTGATATACCTATAATTGGGTCCCTAAAAAGAAGAAAGAAAGGAGAGAAGCAATATTTGAAGAGAATTTTCTAAAACTCATAAAGGACGTCAAGTCACAGATATAATTACCACAAACCCCAATAGGATAAATACAAAGAAAATCACATGAAGGCACGTTGCAGTAAAGGTATTAAAAGCCAAAGAAAACTTGAAAATCACCAAAAGCAGCCAAAGAAAGGATTAACACATATATTTTCAAAGAAGTAGAAACAAGACTGATAGCTGATCCCTCCTTCAACAAAAATGATACAATCTATACAAGCAATAGAAAGATACCTACAACAAGGAGAACAAAAATAACAATAGTAATATCTGTCAATTTCTTTGAAATTAAAGGCAAAAGAAAGACATTTCAAGCAAACAAAAGCTCTTCACATAAAGAACCAACTAAAGAGAATTTTAAGGTTAAAGGAAAATAATACTAAATAGTAGCCCAGAAGTACGGAAGGAAATGAAAAGCAACAGAAAAGATAACTATAAATGAACCTGGGCTGCACAAAACAAAAAATACTTTTCTGGCTTTAAAATAGAGGCAATTCTTGGAGCTCAGTGGCTTAAGCATCTCACTTCGGCTCAGGTCATGACCTTGCGGTTTTGGAGTTCGAGCCCCATGTCGTAGCCTGCTTCGGATTCTGTCTTCCTCTCTCTCTGCCACTTCTCTGTCTCTCTCTCTCTCCTCAAAAATAAATAAAGAGGCACCTGGGTGGCTCAGTCGGTTGAGCGTCCCACTTCGGCTCAGGTCATGATCTCATGGTTTGTGGGTTCAGGCCCCGTGTCAGGTTCCGTGCTGACAGCTAGCTCAGAGCCTGGAGCCTGTTTCAGATTCTGTGTCTCCCTCTCTCTCGGACTCTCCCCTGCTCACGCTCTCTCTCTCAGAAATAAATAAAACATTTTTTTAATGTTTAATAAATAAACATTTTAAAAAATTAAAAATACAGGCAATTCTTGTGCTGCGTGATGGGTATAGGATCATAAAACTTAATGCTGAAATTATGCAAAGTGATCTTATAATCAACAAAAAATTTATTATTGTTTTGTGACTTTTAAAAATGTTTATCAAAACAGTAAAATTTTCTTTACTGTTGATTATAAATATATAGGAAAAGGAAAAAATAATACACTGATACTTATTTAGCACACTGTACTTTTAAACTTTAAAACTAAAGTTTAGAATTAAAATGTTTTATTTCTTTGTAAAAAAAAAAAAATCAAGAGTAGTTTGAACCATGCATGCCTTTTTCTCTTTGCTTTGTAACTTACAAGAACATCACGTCAATGTCTTGACAAATTGTCATACTTCTTTCTAGGTCTGGATCAGTTTCCAATATTCAATTCTCTGCTCTTTTAATGTCATAAAATATTTCTAAGAGTTCTTTTCATTGAATTTTGTTTTTTTAATCAGCATCTTTTCTTTTGGGACATCTTCATCCTTTGATTCACAACCACTTTTCTCAGTGATGTCAATAATTTGTCTTTACAAATTTCCTTTGATTGAATACCTAGAGTCTCTCAAACAGTGGACGTATCAACAATCACATGCTCAGCTATGTTTTCTATGACTTCATTTACATTTAATTCAAACCTCCAGCATTATTACATTTTGTTTCTCTGCTGCCCTTTCATCTCTGCTGGTCAGTTCCCTCTTTCAATTATCCATTTTTGTAAAATGTCCTATGGGTTTGCCACTGGAAGATAAGGAGCCAATACAGCTGCATAAACAGTGTTACTGTTTGTACATAAACTGGATAACAGATGCTCAGTGACTGATGACCAATGACTTTGAAAGAAGTATAATTGGTCGCCTATCATGATACGCATGTTATTTACATAGCGATGAGCAGACTAAAGAGCTGGCAGCAAAGTTTGTGCAGTTATTCACACAATATATTATGATAGCCAAAATTTGAACCACCTGGTTGGGAGCAGCTATTATTTAAAGTTAACTAAATAATGATGACTGAATATTATGCATATTGGAACCATGCAAAGCAAGGACTAACTAAATCCACAGAATAAAATACACAATAGCAAAAAAGAATGGGAGGGTTATAAATGGTGTTAAATAATCCTAAGGTCCAGAGCTCCTGGGTGGCTCAGTCAGTTAAGAGTCCAACTTCAGCTCAGGTCATGATCTTGTGGTTCCTGAGTTAGGGCTCCTCATGGGACTCGGTGCTGACAGCCCAGAGCCTGTTTCGGATTCTGGGTCTCCCTCTCTCTCTGCCCCTCCCCTGCTCATGCTTTGTCTCTGTCTTAAAAATAAATGAACATTAAAAAAAAATTAAGTTGTTCTAAGGTCCTTGAATCATCTGAGAAATGGTGACAGTACTAACTTATATTAGACTTTTACAAATAATGAATACATACTCTAATCCGTAGGGCAACAACTAAAATAATTGTACAAGAATGGGTAACTAACAAGCTAATAATAGTGAGGAACAGAATAATAAAATTAATACAAAAAAGGGCAAGAAAGTAGAATAAAGAACTTCTGAAACAGATTTAACCCCAAATAATTAATATTTATGTTAACTCCATTAAATGTAAAAGGATTTACTATTCTAATTAAAATACAAAGATGCCAGATGGGTTAATGGAATAAAAAATTCAACTGTACGCTGCTTACCAGGGACATGCTTTAAACACAATGATATAAAAAGACTGAAAGTGTAAGGATAAAAGTATTAACATGCAAATAATAATTAAGAGAAAATTGATATAACTATACCAACATATATTAACCATGAAGTCTTACTATAAAAAGGGAAATTTTATTATAAGAAGAATTACTATAAAGAGATATAATGATTCTAAATTTGAATATCTGTAAGAGCATAGCTTCAAACCATGTAAAAGAAGAAATTGATAGAACTGGAAAAAATTAGATAATCCACAATTATGGTAGGGATTTGTTTTAATAGGGCTTTATCTTATAGAATATGCATATGAAAGAAGTAAATAATACTGATAAGAAATTAATAAGGCTTAAACAACATAATTTGCTAACTTAACCTTATTGACTTGTATAACATATTGTATCCAACAATTGCAGAGTACACATTCTTTTCAAGGACACATGTAACACTTATTAAAATTGACCATATGCAGGGGCCCTTGGGTGGCTCAGTCAGTGGAGCCTGTGGCTTTTGATCTTGGAGTCTTAAGTTCAAGCTGCACATTGAGTGTAGAGTTTACTTAATTAAAAAAAATTTTTTTTAATTGACCATATGCAGAGCTATGGAAACAAGTCTCAACTGCTTACAAAAAATTAAAATCAAGTATGTTCTTTAATAAAAAATGCACTTCTAAATAACCATGGGTCAAAGAAGAAATCACAATAGACAGTAGGAAACAATTTTAACTAAGTGACAATAAAAATTATGAGAAATCAAAACCCATGAGATGCAGTTAAACTCAGAGTCAAAGAAAATGTACAGCTTTTTAAAAGCATAGACTAAAAATGAAGGCTGAAAATCAATTATTTACGTATCTGTCACAAGAAATTTATTAAGGAACAGCAAATTGAAACTAAAGAAAGTACAATATCCAAGAGAACTGAGAATCTAGGTAAGAACAACAATTTAAATTCAAAATCAAATCTCCAGACTCCAAATAAAATGCTCATTTTTTATACCATTTTGATTCTCTGCCCCTCTCTCTGAAAAAAATTCAAAGAAATGAATTAGAGACAAAACTCCATATACATCCTGCAGCTCTTAAAAGTAACTGTTTTCTTTTTATTGTGGCCTTTTCCTCATAAAGATTCTGGTTGTTAACATTTCTCTTAGAAATATCTATATTCTCCCTCTGAGCGAAAGTGTTAACTTCGCAAAGAAAACTATTAAATACAAAAACTAAAAGGAGGATGAGTTTAGAAATGGATTTTTTAAAGGCTATCTCACTTATGTATATGAGGTATTAAGAGTCTAACATCTTAGAAAATATGAGAATAACACATCTTGCATTCTCCAGACCTGCCTAATACGTATCTGCAAATGATTTTAGTTGGCACAAAGGAAAAGGGTAGTGAAGACTTTGGGGCTCCTGCCACCCAAATGCTTAATACCTTTAGTTTGTAATCATTTATTAAGCAATGACTATAAACAAAGCATTGCACTACTTGCCTGAGAAAAACAGAGCTGAAGAATCCCTCGCCCTCCCTCAAAGAATTGAGATCAAAAGAAAGATTGTAAGAAAGAAAGAAACAAAATATCATTAGTAAAGAGGGGTGCCTAGGTGGCTCAGTAGGTTAAGTATCTGACTTTGGCTCAGGTCATGATCTCAACATTTATGGGGCACCTGGGTGGCTCAGTTGGTTAACCGTCCGACTTCAGCTCAGGTCATGATCTCACGGTTCGTGGGTTCAAGCCATGGGTTCAGGCTTTGACAGCTAGCTAGAGTCTGGAGCCTGCTTCTGATTCTGTGTCTCCCTCTCTCTCTGACCCTCCCCTGCTCATGCTGTCTCTCTCTCTCTCTCAGAAATTTAAAACAAACAAACAAACAAACATGATCTCACCATTTGTGAGTTTGAGGCCCACATCAGTCTCTATGCTGACAGCACAGAGCCTGGAGCCTGCTTTGGATTGTGTGTGTGTGTGTGTGTGTGTGTGTGTGTGTGTGTGTGTGTGTGTGTGTGTGTGTGTGTGTGTGTGTGTGTCTCAATTATAAACATTTTAAAAAATTGCTTTCAAAATATCAATAAAGAATGATTTGGTTCATCTATAAACAGCATAGCACCATCAGCCAAACTTCCCTAGGAATCTTGAGCAGAGAACTGAAGCTCACTAATTTATTTAGGAAACAGAGCCCTTCATCAAGCTGGATTTGTTTCAAGCATTGATACTGAACTAAGTGCTGATGGCACATGTCAGTGCATATTGCCAACACTTACAGAAAAGCCTCAGTAAGAACATTAGCAGCTAAAGAACATAATGTTTCTGTTTTGTGGATGCCTTTCCTCAGCTGCCCTCCCCCTCCCTTTCGACTGTGTGATTTGGTAAATAGGCTGAGGTACGGCTATGGAAGGACTTACAGCTCATCATCCCCACTTCTAACCATCCCTTCACCGCTTTTTCAAACTTCTTCTGCTAATGCACTATATTACTCCTCTGAGCTCACTTCCCAGTTCATGCTAAGACTGTATTCTGTAATAGGAATTGCGATGATAGAAAAATATGCACTAAAATTGTTGGTGACCTAGATCTGGCATTCCAAAGATAAAAAGTTACCTATTCGTTCAATAAATACAGTTACATTTAACGCTGTGCTAACCCTGTGCTAAATTACATCTTAACTATACACAGGATTCAAAATAGTGGATCATTCTATTCTTTTTTTATTTTATTTGAGAGAGAGAGAGAACAAGCGAAGGAGAGAGGCAAAGGGAGAAGGGGGGGGAGAGAGAGAGAGAGAGAGAATGAATGAATATCAAGCAGGCTCCATGCTCAATGTAGAACCCAATGTGAGGCTCCATCCCATCACCCTGGGTCATGACTTGAACCAAAATCAAGAGTCTAGAGCTCAACCAAATGAACCATCCAGGTACCACTCATTATATTCTTATCCAAACCCTCTTTCTTTGGCCTCTGGGATTCCTCACTCCTGGTCATCCTCTACCATGCTGGTCAGTCTTTCTCATTCTCCTTTCCTGGTTCATTCTACTTCCTCAGTTTTAAATGTTGGGATTCCATATGGTTAAGTGCTGTGTCTTCTTGCCTTGTTACTCTATGGTCCTCCCCCATGTGACCTTATTTAACTATTCTCAGGTGGACATACCTAGTCCAGGCCTCTCTTTTTATTGTTGGGCCATTTACCTATTGGTCTCCTTGCCCTCAGATGTCTTACACGTATGTCACTACTTACATGCGCCAACTGAAATCTACCTCTTCCTCTGAAATCCACCACTTCTCCAGTGTTTGCTGAGCCAGTACACAGCACCTGAATTCATCTTATTGCAAATTCCAGACGCCTGAGATGTATCACTTCTTTCTTCATCATCCCCTCTAATCCTTCACCATATACTGTTAATTCTATGACCCTAATATATAAAAAGTGTACTGTTCCTCTCCACTGCCATGACCCTTGCTCAAGCCATCATAATTTCTTGCTCGGAATAAGTACTTTCATAGCTTAACTAATCTTTCCTTTTTGGGATTCCTCTAATGCATTTCTGCACAATAGCCAGAGTGATTTTGCTCTTAGCATAAATCCAAGGTTTTCAAGGAAAACTTCAGACCTAGGCCTGCAGCCTATCTATCCCCTAACTCCTCATCTCACTCCATTCCTGTGAACCTGTGTTCTTTTTCTTTGTTTGCTTTGTTTTTAATAGTTTATTGTCAAGTTGGTATCCATATAATACTCAGTGCTCATCCCAATAAGTGCCCTCCTCCATGCCCATCAACCCCTTCCCCTCCCCACCGCCCCCATCAGCCCTCAGTTTGTTCTCAGCATTCAAGAGTCTCTCATGGTTTGCCTCCCTCTCTCTCCCCCACTATTTCCCCCCTTCTTCTCCCCCATGGTCTTCAGTTAAGTTCCTCTTAATCCTCCTATATGTGCAAACATATGGTAGCTGTCCTTCTCTGCCTATCTTATTTAGTTCAGCATAACACCCTCAAGTTCCATCCATGTTGCTACACATGGCCAGATTTCATTGTTTCTCATTGCCATGTAGTATTCCATGGTATAGATAAACCACATCTTTTTGATCCATTCATCTGTTGATGGACACGTAGGCTCTTTCCATGTTTTGGCTATTGTTGAGAGTGCCACTATGAATTTTGGGGTACATGTGCCCCTATGCATCAGCACTCCTGTATCCCTTGGGTAAATTCCTAGTGCTATTGCTGGGTCATAGGGGAGTTCTATTGTTAATTTTTTGAGGAACCTCCACAGTTTTCCAGAGGGGCTGTACCAGTTTACATTCCCACCACAGTTTTCCAGAGGGGCTGTACCAGTTTACATTCCCACCAACAGTGTAGGAGGGTGCCCGTTTCTCCACATCCTCACGAGCATCTAGAGTCCTCGGATTTGCTCATGTTAGCCACTCTGACCGGCGTGAGGTGGTATCTTAGTGTGGTTTTGATTTGTATTTCCCTGATGAGGAGGGATGCTGAGCATCGTTTCATGTGTCTGTTGGCCATCTGGATATCCTCTTTGGGGAAGTGTCTGTTCATGTCTTCTGCCCATTTCTTCACTGGGTTGTTTGTTTTTCAGGTGTGGAGTTTGGTGAGTTTCTTATAGATTTTGGATACTAGCCCTTTATCTGATATGTCATTTGCAACTATCTTTTCCCGTTCTGTTGGTTGCCTATTAGTTTTATGGATGCTTTCCTTTGTGGTGCAGAAGCTTTTAATCTTGATGAGGTCCCAATAGTTCATTTTTGCTCTTGATTCCCTTGATTTTGGGGATGTGTCAGGTAAGAAATTGCTGCGGTGGAGGTCAAGAAGGTTGTTTCTTGCTTTCTCCTCTAGGGTTTTGATGGTTTCCTGGCTCACATTCAGGTCCTTTATCCATTTCGAGTTTATTTTTGTGCATGGTGTGAGAAAATGATCTAGTTTCATTCTTATGCATGTTGCTGTCCAGTTCTCCCAGCACCATCTGTTAAAGAGGCTGTCTTTTTTCCACTGGATATTCTTTCCTGCTTTGTCAAAGATTAGTTGGCTATACACTTTTGGGTCCAAATCTGAGTTCTCAATACCATTCCATTGGTCTATGTGTCTGTTTTTGTGCCAATACTATACTGTCTTGATGATGACAGCTTTGTAGTAGAGGCTAAAGTCTGGGATGGTGATGCCTCCCATTTTGGTTTTCTTCTTCAATATTGCTTTGGCTATTCGGGGTCTTTTGTGGTTCCATACAAATTTTAGGATAGTTTGTTCTAGTTTTGAGAAGTATGCTGGTGCAATTTTGATTGGGATTGCATTGAATGTGTATATTGCACAGTGAACCCATGTTCTTTAATTCCTTGGACAGTTCAAGATCTTCCCCCGACTGTAGGCTTTCAGATGGTTTTGCCTGTGTCTGCCAAGCTTTGTAATCTCTTTGTCCATTCAACTATACTAATTATTTATCTTTTCTACCTGAATTTTATTTACACATACCCTGGATCTTCCTCCACCCCAAACTACATTAGCTTCTCCTCCTGAATCTATCATTAAATCCTCTATAGAGCTTATTAAAATGTGTGATAATACAAATGTGTGATAATAGTTTCCACAAGGTAGTATGTTTTAGGTGCTAATCACCCACATCAAACTGCAAAGAAACCATCAAATTAAAGTGTCCAAATGGAACAATTAGACATATTCTGAACATGTTCTTTTAAAATAATGAATTGAAAGAGTAGGCCAGTTTGAATTAATGAAAACTCTGATTGATAGAACATTTGGTATATGCGTGTAAACCCTAATTGAGAATGTACTATGTCCCAACACTTTGCTAAATGTTCAACACATATTTACTCAATTTTTGCACAAATTCTCTGAAGTGACTACTATAATTTTACAGTAAAAAAATTGAGCTCAATAACTTTATGTCTTTCCATATAAAATATATTTTATATAATTGGACCGTGCTTTTATATCCAGTCTGACAATCTCTGCCTTTCAATTGGAGTAGTCCATTACATTTACTGCAATTACTGATACAGTTGAAGTCTGCCATTTTCCATTTATTTTCTATTTATCTCCTTTGTTCCTTTGTTTCTCCTTTGTCTTCTTTTGGATTAATCAGGTTGTCTTTGCTTTTGTTTTTTAATATTTTATTCTACCTTTTAACTTTTTAGCTCTGTAATATTTTTTGTGGTTATTCAAGGGATTACAAAACGCAAACTTCATTTATCATAGTCAATCAAGAAGGCTTATTATACCAACACCATGACATGTAAGAAACTTAAAATTATTATTGCATTTACCTCTTCCCATCTTTCGTGGTATTTTTGCCACATGTTTTATTCCTATATATGTTATAAATCCCAGAGTACATTACTGTATTTTTTAAGGAGCTTATTGACTATCAAAGAATTTGAGTGAAGTGAAACTTGTCTCTTATAAATACTCACATATTTAATGTTTCCTGAGTTCATTCCTTCTATTGATCTGATCATTCCCCTAGGTTTGAAGGACTTCTTTTCACCTGTTAGTGTGGTTCTCCTGGCAACAATTCTGTCAGCTTTCTGTATTTGAAGATAATTTTACCTTAATATTTGAAAATTATTTTTGCTGGGTATAGACTTCTAACAAGGCAGTTCGTTTCAGCCCTTTGAAGATATCTTTCAATGTCTTCTGGCCTCCATTGTCTCTGATAAGTAGTCCTTCCTATTCTTATCATTGTTCCCCTATAGGGAACATGCCCTCTTTTCTCTGGCTGCTTTTAAGGCTTTGTATCTTTGGTTCTCAAAATAATATACCTAGGTGACATTTTCTTTGTACTTAACCAGCTTTTGGTTTGCTAGAATTCCTGGGCCTATGGATTTCTGGTTTTATTCACATTTTGAAATGTTTGCTCAATACATCAAGAGATTACGGTGTAAGTGACACCATGCATTTTCAGGCCCTGTTTCTAAGAGAATGGCAGCTTTTGCTTTAGATGCTTGGAGCCTCAAGCCACTATGTAAACTCTGTTGAAGGGAAGATAATATGGAAGGCTCTGAAATATTACATGGAGATGGAGAAGGGCCTAGTTGAGCCTAGCTTTCTAGCTATCACCTTCAAAGGGCCAGGCATAGAAGCACAACCATCTTGGACCTCTGTATTGATCCAGACACCAGCTAAATACCAGCCAGTGATCCCAGTGGATGCCACATGAAGCAGAAGAAAAGCCCACTTTAGCAATCTTTGAAATCCTAATCCACAAAATTGTGAACTGTAATAAAATGGTTCTTTTGTTAGCTACTTAGTTTGGGATAATTTGCTCTACAACAACAGATATCCAGAAGAGGTAGCAATTATGTATTAGTTTAACAATGGGTAAAAGACATTGAAGATGTGTAAGAGAAAACTACAAGAATGTCAGGTTTCTTTATAAGTTATTGAGAGTCTTGTGCTCGCTTCGGCAGCACATATAATAAGTTATTGAGAGTCTTAAGTGGATGTAAATCAGTTCTTCTGGGTTTTAAACTTCCGCTGGGGTACAGTTTGGGCCCCAAAATATACATTTGATAAAGACTTAACACCTGTTAAATGATGAAACCTGGCCACTTCCATCTTCTATCTCATGTTTTCAATTGTACACAGATTGTTGCCATTGTTACTCCTAATAATAGCAGCTACAATTACTGAATACCTTTTAGGGGCAAGCACTCTGCTGAATGTGCTTCACATATCTTCTCTCACTTAATCTCACTAAGCCTCAGTTTCCACTACACAAAATGAAGTTGGTAATACATGCCTCACAGGGCTCATGCCCTAATTTACTCAACTAAGAAGTTTCAGAGTCAGAATTTGAAACCAAGAGTGTCTGCCTCCAAAACCAATGCAAAACTCTTCAATTAAAAACAGAAATAAAGAAAAGGCTGCTATTAGAAGAATGTTTTTACTTTTTTTTTTTTACAAATAGTTTATTGTCAAATTAGTTTCCACATAACACTCAGTGCTCATCCCCACAAGTGTCCTCCTCCATGCCCATCTCCCCTCCCCCCCACATCCATCAGTCCTCAGTTTTTGTCAGCATTCAAGAGTCTCTCATGGTTTGCCTCTCTCCCTTTCCCCATTTCCGCCCTTCTTCTCCCCCTTGTTCCTCCGTCAAGTTCCTCCTCATCCTCCTATACGTGCAAACATATGATATTTGTCCTTCTCTGCCTGACTTATTTCGCTCAGCATAACACCCTCAAGGTCCATCCATGTTGCTACACATGGCCAGATTTCATTGTTTCTCATTGCCATGTAGTATTCCATGGTATAGATAAACCACATCTTCTTGATCCATTCATCTGTTGATGGACACTTAGGCTCTTTCCATGTTTTAGCTATTGTGGAGAGTGCTGCTATGAACATTGGGGTACATGTGCTCCTATGCATCAGCATTTCTGTATCCCTTGGGTAAATTCCTAGCAGTGCTATTGCTGGGTCCTAGGGGAGTTCTATTGTTAGTTTCCTGAGGAACCTCCACACTGTTTTCCAGAGGGGCTGTACCAGTTTACATTCCCACCAACAGTGTAGGAGGGTGCCCGTTTCTCCACATCCTCGCCAGCATCTAGAGTTCTCTGATTTGCTCAAGAATGTTTTTACTTTTATGTGGATTTTTTAAAAATCACAATAAAAATTCTATAACTGGGTAGATAAAAAGTGTGATTTATGGCCGATAATGTGATAAGATTTAATATTCACTGCTGTGCTAAATTGAGTCAAGTGGGTTTATTAGGGATTTCAAAAGTACCAGTCTTAGTCCCGATTATTAAATAATCATGCAATTAGCCATATGCATCTTCCAGGCAATTTGGAAAATCACTGTTTTTTAAAGTCTATTTATTTACTTTTAGAGTTGGGGGAGGGTCAGAGAGATAGGGAGAGAGAGAATCCCAAGCAGGATCTGTGCTGTCCACACAGAGCCCAACACGGGGCTTGATCCCATGAACTATGAGATCATGACCTGAGCCAAAATCAAGTGAGATGTTTAACTGACTGAGCCACCAACTTACCCTGGAAAATCACTTTTATAATGTTCTACTTCTAGTGGAAAAATCTGCTGGAACACTTACATTTTCTTCAATCTGCTTTAAAAATCTAAAGATATGGGGCATCTGGGTCGGTGGCTCAGTTGGTTGAATGTCAGACTTCAGCTCAAGTCATGATCTCATGGTTCATGAGTTCGAGCCCTGCATAGGGCTCTCTGCTATCAGCACAGAATCCACTTCAGATCCTCTGTACCCCTCTCTCTGCACCTCCCCTACTCGCTCTCTCTTTCAAAAATAAACATTTCAAAATAAAAATAAAAATTTGAAGATTTATAAACTCTTTGAATTAACATCTATTATTTTTTAATTCCTCAATAAATTAAAAGCTGCATCAACATTATGAATACCACCTTTCAGTTATAGATTATTTTTCCCTTAGTTATGGAATGTTAATGTTTCCTGATAATTATCAAAGTAGATTAATTAAGATTTCTCTCATTGAAAAGCCTTGATAATTTGGAAATAATTCTCTTCTGTGAATTTATAGACTATTACCAAAAAGTTATTNAAAAATTTTTTTTAAATTTTTATTTATTTTTGAGAGAGAGAGAGACAGACAAACAGCATGAGCAGGGGAGGGTCAGAGAGGGAGGAAGACACAGAACCCGAAGACAGGCTCCAGGCTCTGAGCTGTCAGCACAGAGCTGGACACGGGGCTTGAACCCACGAACCGTGAGATCATGACCTGAGCCAAAGCCAGATGCTCAGCCCACTGAGCCACCCACGTGCCCCTATACTTTTTGACCTGGTAATTCCTCTTCTATAAATTTTCCTTAAGAAAATAAACAGGAGTGAGAAAAAGTTTACATAAAAAGCCAGTTGTCTCAGAATTAATTTATAATAGCAAAAATTGGAAACTATTCAAATGCTCAGCTAGGAGAATGGTTTAATGTGAAATACTGAGCAACCATTAAAAATCTGTTGTCAAAGACTATTTAATGTCAGAGGAAATGCTTTTGACATAATGGTATTTTAAAAACACAAAACATGGGGTGTCTGGGTGGCTCAGGCAGTTAAGCAGCTGACTTCAGCTCAGGTTATGATCTCATGGTTCTTGAGTTCAAGACTCGCACTGGGCTCTGTGCTGCAGCTCAGGGCCTGGAGCCCACTTTGCATTCTGTGTCTCCCTCACTCTCTGCNACGCGTGCTCGCTTTCTCTCAAAAAATGAATAAACATTAAAAAATAAATAAATAAAAACACAAAACAGGGGCACCTGGGTGGCTCAGATGGTTAAACATCTGACTCTTGGTTTCAGCTCAGGTCATGCTCTCACAGGGTTTGAGCATCACGCTCTGTGCTGGCAGCATGGAGTCTGCTTGGGATTTTCTCTCTCTCTCTCTACCTCCCTCCCTCCCTCCCCCACTCACGCTGTGTGTCTCTTTCTCAAAAATAAATAAATGTTAAAAATAAAGTAAAGGGGTGCCTGGGTGGCTTAGTCGGTTGAGCATCGGATTTCAGCTCATCTCATGATCTCACATGGGTTCAAGCCCCACATTCTGTCTATGCTGACAGCTCAGAGCCTGGAGCCTGCTTTGGATTCTGTGTCTCCCTCTATCTCTGCCTCTCCCCTACTCACACTCTGTCTCTCTCTGTCTCTCAAAATATAAAAAGGTTAAGAATTTTTTTAAATAAAAAAAAAACAAAAAATAAAAATTAAGGGTTTCTTTAATATGCATCAATCTTAAAATTAATACTTAATGTTAAAATACTACAGGAGTGACTTATTATGGGTGACTTATTATGTGATAAAAACCGATCAGAAAATGTTACTTTGAAATTAATTTACCTGATTACCAGTACCAGTTTTCACTTCACTACTGTGCAGCATTTAAAGTATTTAAGGTAACAAAATTATGGCTTTGCCAATATATACACTCCGTGTTTTGAAAGTAGTTAAATAATTAGTTACTGCTTCCCTACACCTCCCAGAGAATAAAGTTGTACATAATAAATGTCCAATAAAATTCCTTTAGTTTTAATGAATCTCTCCCCACTGTGCCCGCTAGAGTGAACAGACCTAATCAAAGAGAAAGTGGCCTAACTCCCACTTTAAAAATAATTTTTTTTCAACATTTATTTTTGAGAGAGAGAGATGATGCAAGCTGGGAAGGAGCAGAGAGAGAGAGGCAGAAGATCCAAAGCAGGGTCCGTGCCGTCAGCGCAGAGCTGGATGTGGGGCTTAAACCCAGGAATCAGGAGATCATGACCTGAGCCAAAGTTAGACGCTTCACTGACGGAGCCACCCAGGTGCCCTCCCACTTTTTTTTTTTAACTACTGCCACTTAAACACAGACTAGAAAAAAATTGAAAATCAAATTGAAGAGTTGAAAAGAAGTGGAGGGCTGGCTGAGAGCTATGACTTTGGCTATTATTCACATTCAGTTTCTTGTTTTACACATGTAGTCTTACACATTATTGCATTTGTGTTTCTTTTTTTTTTTTTTTTTTTTTT